>NC_052499.1:39426248-39669863 GCF_016617805.1 Bactrocera tryoni
TCGAGGGGCATATGTGGACCTACTACGTTTTTTGTACATATCTCGGAAACTACTATAGCTATGTCAACCAAACTCTACAGAGTCGTTTTCCTCAAGCATTTCCATATACAGTTCAAAAATGGAAGAAATCGGATAATAACCACGCCCACCTCCCATNCAAAGGTTATGTTGAAAATCACTATAAAAGAGCATTATTCAACTGAAAAGAAATGTGTTATGCTCATTTGCTTTTGTGGGCGAGAAATTTTGAGATCCTGTGCTTGGTGTAGGCTTTTCAATAAAAATATTTTTTCCTGTTCTACGATGTTTTCTTCAGACCATTTGATACACTTCTCAAAGCAGTCGATAGCGTCAGTATGCTTTATTGGCGGCACAGCTACAACTACAGCGGTATCACCTTCCTCCTCTTCCGAAATTTCTATGGCTAGTTCATTTTCAGCACTCGGGTTCTCTTCTGCAAGTACATTGTCTACACTGTTCCATACTTCCAAATCATCTGTGTTGAAGTTTGCCTAAAATTTTATTTGAATATTAATTTAAATTATTTCTACAAATGCATAAGTTAAACCGTACCTGGGGAAACATTGTATGGATAAGAGAAAGTGTGCTCTCCATAACAGAAAGGTCTTCTCTGAATCGCAAATCTGCTAGAGGTATATTGTCCTCATCATCTTCATCGTCAGGTGCCGTTTTATTAATTAAAATGTTTTTCCAACACTTCTGAAGAACAACCCCTTAAACTTTTTCCCAAGCTGCAGCAATAAGTTGAACTGCATTGAAAAGGGTGAGGTCCTTTAACGCTGTGTTTATATTTTCTTTTTGCACTACACTGCTCAGTAAAGAATTTCGGTAAAATAATTTGGTGGGGCGAATCACGTTCTGGTCCATCGGTTGAATTAGAGCCGTTACATTCGGTGGCATAAACACTGTCCATATTTTTCCTTCTGGAGTCACCAAATCTTCTTCTGGTGGATGACTAGAAGCGTTATCCAGAAGTAATATTGCTCGCTTTGGTAGATTTCGACTTTCAAGAAAATCTTCAACCTATAATTAGAAGTATTATTAAGGAGTATTGAAGTGAAAATTGTTGTAATATACAAACCTGAAGCACGAATTTACTAAAAAACAGTTTTTAAGAATTTCGATATTCATCCACGCGGATTTTGAGTGCGCATAGTCCACGGCAAGTGTTTTGTTTTTAAAGGAACGAGGGTTTTTTGATTTTCCTATTACAAAAGGCTTTAATTTCATTGTTCCTGTTGCATTTGAACAGGCAAGAATTGTAACTCGATCCTTGGATATCTTTCGGCCAGGTGCTCTGTCTTCATTAGCGTGAACTAGAGTTTGGTTCGGCAACATCTTCCAGTAAAGTCCAATTTCATCAGCGTTGAAAACTGCATCAAGACTTATGTAATTTTTTACGATAATTTCATTTAATTTTTCTGTGAACGGTGGCACTAAATCAGCTTGGGAGGACAGTTTTTCGCCAGATTCTTTTTAAAATTCGGATCCCAAGCCGTTTTTTAAATTTACAAAACCAACCACTACTTGCCTTAAAATTTTCATTGGGATATTTTGTATTATGAATTTGCACAGCTTTGGCTTTTAAAATATTGCTGTTAACCACTTATACCTATAAAGCCTTTTCCATCCTATGACATTCGCCTTTCTTTAACGATTGTCGTCTCAATGTGCCAGCATGTGTACCTTTAACACTTCTTATCACTTTCCGTCAATTTTTTAAAATTGTGCAAACACTCGATTTTGGAATACCATATTTCAAAGAGATTTCTTTCAGGGTTTTCCCCTTTTTATTGTCGTCAATTATTTTTAATTTGTCACCCAAACAAAGCCATTTCGAATTGAAGGCATTTTTAAATAATTTATGCGATATCCTCACTTTACCACTTTGAACTCACAACTGATATTTCGCGCAATGAAGCGTGCATAAAAAATAAATAGAATTCGTTAAAAAAAATAGCTCAATAATAACAAGAACTAACGGGTATTTAACTGCCTGCATTGTTTTTTGTTATAATACAACCAAAACCAAATACAAACGACATGCGGACAAAAGTCTACATACACCTCCTATTTTCATTGATATGAGAGTACAAAAAGTTTTTAGAAAAATGTATTTATACAGTTTTATTCTAATATTTATTCTAATAACAATTAACTAAAAAAAATCCTTTATTTAACATAAAACAACAAATTTATGGAAGAAAAACTCAAAAAGTGCTTTGACAAAAGTCTACATACAGTTTAAAGCTCATACTTTGAACATTGTTATGATAACAGTAAGGTACCGTTAGCCTTTTTCTTTTATTTCAATATGCTTATTGTTTGACATTTATTGAATTTAATTGTGGTTTAAACACTTCATTAGCTATAATGCCTACGCGAAATGAAATATCAATTGATGTAAGAAATTTGGTGATAAAATAAAAAAAGAAAAAAGTCATATGGTGAAATTTCTAAAATTTGAAACTTGAGTAAGGTAACAGTACAGACAATTGTAAAAAACTTTAAAAATAATGGTTCCAACGAAAATAATCAGCGCAGTGGACGCCCAAAAAAACTTTCTCGTAGAGACGTCAGCCTGAATCTCAAAAAAGTCGACAAAAATCCAAAAGTAAATACTCCAAATTTAGCCGAACACATAGCAAGTACGTCACAAGAGAGTATCCAACCAAGAACAATAACAAAAAAACTATAAACGATATCGGAACCCACAGTAGAACACCACGGATGAAACCTTTTATTTCTGAAAAACCCGGAAACTTCGTTTAAAGTTCGCCAATAAAAACAAAGAAAAGGAGATGGATTTTTGGAAAGTGGTTTTATTTACAGATGATCCTAAATTCATCATTTTCGGTAGCGATGAAAGGGCTAGAGTTTGGAGGAAAACTAACGCTACGCTTGAACCGAAGAACGTAGTATCAATTGTGAAGCACGGTGGCGGCAGCGTAATGGTTCGGGGAGCTGTTGTGGCCTCTGCAGTTGGAAAGTTGGACTTTATCGAAGGTGAAATGAACGGTTATAATTATAAGTCTCTGTTGGAACATAATTTGATGCCTTTGGTGGATAATTTAGGGCTTGGTTCCGGTTTGATATTTCAACAAGATAACGATCCGATGCATCCGGCACAAATTGTTAAGGAGTGGTTGCTTTATTATACTCCAAAGCAATTAAATACACCACCTCAAAGTCCAGATTTGAATATTATGGAAAATGTCTGGGAAATATTCGAGTGTAGAATTAGAAAGCACCAAATTTTTAGCTCTGCTATACTCAAAGAGTGCATATTAGAACCTTGGAACAGCATTACATCCGTAGCGTTGACAAATTTACCAGAATTAAAGCCACAGCGTCTTCCAGCAGTTATAGATGCCAATTGGGGCCCAACTAGATACTATAACATCGTAATAACTAGCATTTTGTAAAGTTTTCGCATTGTACTAAGATATTTTTGTTCTGTATGTAGGTACAATTTTTGAGTTTTTATTCCATAAATTTGTAGTTTTATATTAATTAATGGATTTTTTAAGTTTATTGTTATTACAAAGAAGATTATAATAAAACAGTATCAACACATTTTTCTAAAAAAAATTTTGTACTCTCATATCAAAGAAAACAGGGGGTGTATGTAGACTTTTGTCCGCCACTGTACATTCGTAATATCGAGTTCATCCAATTTCCAGCTTTCGTTATATAGAGTCATCAATGTATTGAAAAACAGCGTTCGTTATATTAAACATTCGTTATATCGGCGTTCGTTATATTGGAGCACCACTGTATAATCATGGGGAAATATTCGTCGTGCTCATTTCTCTATTAAGAAGTTAACATAATACAGGTATACCGAATGATCATATAACGTTTATGAAGACTGATGGCATGTAAAGACCGATTGTCACAAAATTTTATTGAAATAGCCTACAGACTACAACAAAGCGTCAATACAACAAGCAAGGAAGTGTTAAGTTCTCGTGTAACCCAACATTTCAGATTCTCGCAACTTGCACGAATCAAAGCCAGGAAAATCTCTTCAGGTGTTGAAATCGAACTTAAAAGTATCACCGTGATTTCATATGTATGTGCATTAGTATGCTGGTAGTCCATTTTAAAACTGAAGCATAAAAATATTGGAATAATGTTATGCAAGAAGGAGGTTTACAATTTGTCAAACAACATTGAATTTCACCCGAACTGATTTTTCCAGCAAATTTGGGTGATATAGCTTTAGTAGTTTGGTGGTACAAAATTTAGAAGTTTTGTAGTTCCATTTGTGCCTTTCTTATAGCGTTTTATAGTTTTTGGTATATCAACTTTGACTAAAGTGCATTCACCTCGTCTCGTCATGCTGATAGTTTTGGTATACATCTGTATGTACATATTTAATCGACATATACTTTTTTACTTTTGTTATGTTTTTTGATGGGATCGCTGTCCTCGATGAGGCTTCATGCCCGTGACAATGGCATTTCCTTCATTTAAGTCAAATGCATGTGGCAAGGGTACTCAGTTGATAGGTGTGTCTCATTTCCTCGCAGCTACAAAACTTTGTGGCATTTATTCTCAAATGCTTCCGCGGCACGCTAAGCCTTCTTTTGAAGTGGCAAATGCCGCAGGACAAGCGGCTAAATTGGTTTTCAGAACAATAGATGTGCTTGTTTAAATGACAGAAGGCTTAAGTTAAACGTGAAAACTTTTCCAATTTGATATTCAACCATTTTATTGCATTAAGCCCTTCACAGGTCTTTGCTTAAATATAGTTTAATATTTCTTTAAGGTTGAGCTGTGTGATCAATTTATTAAAGGAAGTGAGCGTTTCTGTCATCCGTTGCTCAAGCTTCTAGTTCAAAGTATAAGTATTTTTATAAATGGTATTCGCATCTTTCAAAAATATATTTGACTTTTCAAAGTACACCCTTATATTATACGACAAATAGAGCTACTTAAATTTTCATGCTCGCTTTGAAGAATTGATGAATGTATTGATATTTGTAGTCTTTTTTTGAGAAATCCCTGTTATTAATAAATACTTTTCTGATATTGCTTTTAATTTCAATGAAAACCTTTGGAAGTCTGAAAAAATATATTTTATAAAAGTCATCTTACAGATGAAGTGGTTCATAAAATGCTCAAATGGATAACTTTTTTCAGAAATATTTTGAACCGTAAACTTACTTAACCTCTTAGTATAATCAATATATTACACACGATCTTTATTTGTAAACTTGATGACTTGACATTTTTTAACAGCGGTCAACTTTTCAACGAATGTATTTTATAGAGTTTTACAGCGCACAATTAAATACCAAGATATCCCAATCGCTTGTGCTTTCGTTCGGACAAAATAATTTCTGTCGTTTTATTTATGCAACTGGTTCAACAATTGTCTTTCTTTCCCCATTTTATTTGCACGACTTTTCCTTCAACTCTGTTTACAATTGCTGGTTATCGTTAGAAATGCAAGAGCTTTTGACACGTTCCAGCCAAAATTGAATTGCAATTCACGAAGTCCCTTCGCAATATGTCTCAGTTATACAAGTTAAGTTTAGTAGACAAAGGAGCAATTCACTTAAGCGGAAGTAAATGGTAGCACTTTACTTCAATTGCTGTCAAAACTTGATCTTCGCCAGGAAAACGTTTAGATGCTGGCAATGAATATACAAGTGAGGAGCTGAAAGCTTTTTCATAGTTTAAGATTTGAAATTCTGAAAATAAAGGTTTAAATGAGAGCAGAAGGGGCCAGTTGAAGCGATTTAAAATAAAGTTAGCTCTTGTGGAATAATTTTCAAATAACAAGTAAAAGAATGACAGAAAAACATATTAACTTTGAAAAAAAAAAGTAAAACGTTTCTCATAAATAAATTCTTAAATTATTCTTCAAAATCTATGTCCTCCTCTCCAAGTACGTTTTTTTCCAATTCTCGAAACCGTTGTTAAAGTAAATTTCTGGAATGCGCGTAGCAATTCACTTTTAATGTCTTCTATTGACTCAAACTGTTTCCCCGGAGTTTGCTGAATAGTCAGAAGTCAACGGAGCTAAATCAGGCGAATGTGGTGGTTGCAGCACGATATTGGTTGATAATTTGTCGAAAAACTCACGATGAATCAATGTAAAATGCGGCGGTGCATTATCGTTATGCAAAAACCAAGAGTTGCCGGCCAATAAGTTCGGCCTCTTTTTATACTCTCGCAACAAAGTTGCTAAGGAGAGTATTATAGTTTTGTTCACATAACGGTTGTTTGTAAGTCCTAAAACTAAAAGAGTCAGATATAGGGTTATATATACCAAAGTGATCAGGGTGACGAGTAGAGTTGAAATCCGGATGTCTGTCTGTCCGTCCGTACGTCCGTGCAAGCTGTAACTTGAGTAAAAAATGAGATATCATGATGAAACTTGGTAGACGTATTTCTTGGCTCCATAAGAAGGTTAAGTTCGAAGATGGGCAAAATCGGCCCACCGAAAACCTATAAAGTGTCATAACTAAGCCATAAATAAAGATATTAAAGTGAAATTTGGCACAAAGGCTTACACTAGGGAGGGGCATATTTGGACGTAATTTTTTTGGAAAAGTGGGCGTGGCCCCGCCCCCTACTAAGTTTTTTGTACATATCTCGGTAACTACTCTAGCTATGTCAACTAAATTCTACAGAGTCGTTTCCTTCAGACATTTCCATATACAGGTCGAAAATGGAAGAAATCGGATAATAACCTCGCCCACCTCCCATACAAAGGTTATGTTGAAAATCACTAAAAGTGCGTTAACCGACTAAAAAAAAACGTCAGAAACACTAAATTTTACGGAAGAAATGGCAAAAGGAAGCTGCACCCAGGCTTTTTTTAAAAATTGAAAATGGGCGTGGCGTCGCCCACTTATGGACCAGAAACCATATCTCGGGAACTACTTTACCGATTTCAATGAAATTCGGTATATAATATTTTCTTAACACCCTGATGACATGTACGAAATATAGGTGAAATCGGTTCACAACCACGCCTTCTTCCAATATAACGCTATTTTGAATTCCATCTGATGCCTTCTCTGTATAATATATAGTACATTACGAACCAATGATGATAGCGGAATAAAACTTTACAAAAATACGGTATTTGAAAAATATGTAAATGACGGATAATGAAATCTCGATTACCACTTTATCATGCGAGAGTATAAAATGTTCGGTGACACCCGAACTTAGCCCTTCCTTACTTGTTACGAATAGTTTCGCCCAAACGCCGCATAAAACTCAAATAGTATTCCTTGTTGACAGTATGGACCCTCGGAAGAAATTCAGTTCAATTGCACCACACCTCGATAATCGAATAAAACCGCCAAAACATAACGCTGATTAATGACTTGCTTTGATGTGGGTTTTTTGGGCTTCGGCTCACCTTTGCTACGATATTCGGACGATCGCCATTAAAAATACGTTTCAGGACATCCAGGTAGTCTCTTTTTCGAAAAAATTAAGTGATTTTGGAACCAATCGTGCTTTCACTTTTCTTAGGAACAAATAATCCTTCAAAATGGTTTTCATTGATCCTTTCGATATACCAACGATGCTAGTAAGATATCTGACTGTTAGGCATCGATTCTCAAGTACCAATTTCTATCGTATATTTCATACAGCTCATCGTTCCATCGAATGCGATATTCGCCGTGGCCAATGTGCAAAGGATCATAAACCTTCCACAGAACATTTATCTCGAAAACTCGCGGAGACATCGCGGCATAAAAGCAGCTCCTTTTCGTGAGGTCGAAACAGCTTTGAAATCGGCGAAGAGGTGGTGTGTGTCGATTCTCCTTTCACGGGTCTTTTCCAAGATTTGGCGCATGGTGAATATCTGGTCGGTTGTTGATTTGCCAGGTCTAAAGCCACACTGATAAGGTCCAATCAGTTTGTTGACGATGGGCTTTAATCTTCCACACAATACGCTCGATACAACTTTATATGCGATGTTTAGGAGACTTATCTCACGGTAGTTGGCGCAGATTTTGGGGTCTACCTTATTGTGGATTAGGCAGAGCACACTTAAATTCCAATAGTTGGGCATGCTTTCGTCCGACCATATTCTACAGAGAAGCTGATGCACGCTTAGCCGTGTTTGAATAGCTCGGACGGCAATCCATCGGCCCCCGCCGCTTTGTTGTTCTTCATCGTCATCGATTGGGAAATCGGATTGGCCTTCTCCTGACGTTGTGCGTTCACTGCCATTCAGCAGAATGGAGAAATGTCCCTCCATAATTTAAGTATGCTCTGGGCATCTGTCACTAGATCTCCTTTGGGTGTTCTACAAGAGTATGCTCCGGTCTTGAAACCTGTTGTTAGTTGCCGCATTTTTTCGTTACCAGCATTACCCCTGTCGGCCAGCTTGTCAAGCTCTTCATTTTTACGTATTTTGGCCTCTTTTTTTCTGTCTGCAAATGCGTCTCGCTTCTTCAATTCTCGGTATCTATCCCATCCCGCACGTGTTGTGGTCGATCGTAACGTTGCGAGGTAGGCAGTCTGTTTTCTCTCCTCTGCGACACGGCACTCCTCGTCGTACCAGCTGTTCTTTTGCACTTTCCGAAAACCAATGGTTTCGGTGTCAGCTGTACGTAAGGAGTTTGAAATGCCGTCCCACAGTTCCCTTATACCGAGTTGTTGACGAGTGCTCTCAGAGAGCAGGAGTGCAAGCCGAGTAGAAAATCGTTCGGCTGCCTGTTGTAATTGCAGCTTCTCGACGTCGAACCTTCCTTGTCTTTGTTGACATGCGTTTTTGCTGCATAGAGGCGAGTGCGAATCTTGGCTGCAACAAGATAGTGATCCGAGTCGATTTTAGGGCCTCGGAGCGTACGCATATCTAAAACACTGGAGATGTGTCTTCCGTTTTCTATGCTTTTGCTATGGTGGAATCTAGTACTGCAGATAATCATATTTCAGGCCCCGGTGAAATCGATCATCCTCAACTCATTTGGGGATGTTTCCTGGTGGAGGCTGAATTTACCGACTGTTGTGCCAAAGGTTTCGTCCTTGCCCAACCTGGCGTTAAAGGCTCCAAGAACGATTTTAAAATCGTGGCGGGGGCAGCTCTCATAGACGCGCTCCAAGCGCTCCGAGAAGACATCTTTGGTCACATCGTCCTTCGCTTCCGTCGGGTCGTGGGCGAAAATCACCGATATGTTGAAGAACCTCGCTTTGGTGCGGATTGTGGCTAGACGTTCATTCACGGAGTCTTTATCTCACCACGAATCCCACACCAAACTTGCGCTCCTTTATATGGCCATTGTAGTCAATGCCACAAGGACTTACTCGCCTCAGATCTTCTGCCGTCCATCGCATTTCTTGGACGGCGGTGATATCAGCCTTTATTTTCACGAGGACATCAACCAGCTGGGCAGCGGCACCTTCCAAATTAAGGGACCGGACATTCCAGGTGCATGCCTTCAAATCGTAGTTCTTATTTCGTTTGCCATCTCCCAGATGTCCCAAACCCAACGCACAACCCTGTGGAGGGGATGTTTTGTCTTAGTTAAAGACCGGAAGTCATGAGCTGCTTGTGCCATATGTAAAAGAATCGTTTCTGGCCACTCACAAGTGAATGGCAATCAGGGAACTTTCGCCACTTGCGTGAACTTTTACACATGACTCCATTCTCTCTTTCTCACTTGTTTTTTTTTAGGATTGTCAACACTTTACTCCATAAATGGCAGCAAATTTAAATCTTATGTTAATTTTTGGTGACTAGAGTTGCCTACTTTTCTCGTCTAACTTGTTTCATATATTCATTTTTTGCAAACAATAATTGCTAGTTGCACTTTTCAATTCAATATAATGTATATAAAAAATATTTTTTTATTAAACCCAATATTGGTAATAAAATTGATACCTTCGTGAATATATATGAATATACTTGAACATATTATAAATAATATTCCATAAAAAATTAATTCCCACAAATCAGACTTATGTATCTTGAAAAATAATATTGTATGATATAGTATATGTATGCGAGAATATGCATACACTAGTGCATATGTATACATATTTAACACAATGGTACTTGTTTGATTGCAACATAGTAAACTACCGTTATGTGTTCATAAAAGCAACACTTTCATGTACTGGAATGGAAGAAAAAACGGTTTCGTTAGATTAAAAACGCCAATTTACGAGCAGTAGAGGTTTTTGCGACACTTTTACCAGCATTTGTATCGAACTTTTTATGATGGATAATTTGTGGTAATTGTGGCAAGAATGTAAAAATGAAATAACAAATTCTTGTGAAAATAAAAACCAATTGAAACAAGTAAGGAAGGGCTAAGTTCGGGTGTCACCGAACATTTTATACTCTCGCATGATAAAGTGATAATCGAGAATTCATTATACGTCATTTACATATTTTTCAAATACCGTATTTTTGTAAAGTTTTATTCCGCTATCATCATTGGTTCCTAATGTATATACTCGTATTATACAGAAAAGGCATCAGATGGAATTCAAAATAGCGTTATATTGGAAGAAGGCGTGGCTGTCAACTGATTTCACCCATATTTCGTACATGTCATCAGGGTGTTAAGAAAATATTATATACCGGATTTCATTGAAATCGGTTTAGTAGTTCCCGAGATATGGTTTTTGGTCCATAAGTGGGCGAGGCCACGCCCATTTTCAATTTTTAAAAAAAGCCTGGGTGCAGCTTCCTTCTGCAATTTCTTCCGTAAAATTTAGTATTTCTGACGTTTTTTTGTTAGTCGGTTAACGCACTTTTAGTGATTCTCAACATAACCTTTGTATGGGAGGTGGGCGTGATTATTATCCGATTTCTTCCATTTTTGAACTGTATATGGAAATGCCTGAAGGAAACGACTCTATAGAGTTTGGTTGATATAGCTATAGTAGTTTCCGAGATATGTACAAAAAGCTTAGTGGGGGGCGGGGCCACGCCCACTTTTCCAAAAAAATTACGTTCAAATATTCCCCTCCCTAATGCGATCCCTTATGCCAAATTTCATTTTAGTACCTTTATTTATGGCTTAGTTATGACACTTTATTGGATTTCGGTTTCCGCCATTTTGTGGCCGTGGCAGTGGGCCGATTTTGCCCATCTTCGAACTTAACCTTCTTATGGAGGCAAGAAATTCGTGTACCAAGTGTCATCATGATATCTCAATTTTTACTCAAGTTACAGCTTGCACGGACGGACGGACGGACAGACGGACGGACGGACAGACAGACAACCGGATTTCGACTCTACTCGTCACCCTGATCACTTTGGTATATATAATCCTATATCTAACTCTTTTAGTTTTAGGACTAACAAACAACCGTTATGTGAACAAAACTATAATACTCTCCTTAGCAACATTGTTGCGAGAGTATAAAAATGGCATGTGAAGGCGATAAAAGAAATGAAAACGAGTTGAGAATTAAACGTTATAATAATCGAAGGGAAATAGTGACCGAGGGTCCAGCAGATATATGAGCGCTTGGGCAGAAAGTGAAAACTTTAACGCGCGATTTCTTGGTTTTTCATTTTTAAGATTTCTCTTAATTGTCGGGCATTATGGAAAAAAACTAAACGTCGTATGGTTATTAAATGAAGAAACTATGATACATTTTTATCACTACTTATAGAATTGTAAAACCATTACAAGCCTTTCTTTGTTATGTGGATAGATGGATGTATAATAATCCAAGTATTTTGAAAAGTAGCCCTTAAATAGGGCAACAGAAGCAACTTCCTAAACATAACGTTTCGTTTGAGCATAAGTTTTGCAATAATCATGAAGAAGTCAGAATCGATACACTACTTTCAATCGGTTTCGATCTAAGAACGAACGGTTTCAATATCGAATTCCTAAAATCATGAGGGCGATGAAGTCTTAAAGAGGCTGTTGGGGATGAAAAATACTAAACAACAAATCAATAACATTATTTTGAATGATCGAATAGTTCAGTCGACATTCATCCAAGTGGAGAGTACGAGATGTACTAAAGCCTAGAAAAACGCCAAAATCAGCAATCATGGCAAAGTTATTTGAGGTGCCCAGGAAATAATTTTCGTCGACAATCATAAAATAGCGTCTATGCAAACATCAGCTATGCTCAAGGTTCATGTATAATTTTTTTCGAATGCACGTTTCGATGAGACAGTAGTATGTTAAAAAGTATTTTATAATTTTTATGAGGAGAAAGCTACTTGTTTTATACATTCGCTTCGAATGCGAATTAGTAAAATGTAAAAATATATTGCTTGCCAGATGTGTATTTTTTATAGCTTTCTTTTAAAATTAGAAACGAAAAAAACATTGTTCAATTAATTGTTAAACATAATGTACATAATGTAATATATGTATTATTGAAGCTTTCGAAGAAATTTTTGGGGAAAGTTGTGTGATGAGAACTTTTCCACCCGCTTGTTCAATTCTTTGTTGTTGCTTTTTCATTCTCACCTGCCTAATCAAAATTTATTTTTAAAGGAAATACGAGGTGAATACCGAGGGGTAAACTGTTGAAATTTGCTAGACACTAGAGGGAGCTCTTATGTACACAATTAGCTGTAGGCACCTTTCTCGACCTCGACGGGGAATTCAACAATGTACAAAGGTGATGGTTGAATGTCTCGAAAAGTTTGAAGTGGAATCCATTCTCAGGCACCTCATATATAGTCTTTTCTGCGACAAAACTGTTGCGGCGGAGAGGAGTACTGCAAAGACATTCGGAAAGGTAAAAAGAGCACTCTGCAGGATGAAGTACATTCCCCTCTGCTTTGGATGATTGTTGTTACCGATCTACTTAAAGAAATCAAAGGAACAATGCTGTCGATGTTATTCTTATGGTAAAATTAAAATTTCTATATACCGTTTAAAAGGTAACCAAAGGGTCTTGAACTTGACTCATCTAAGGTGGTGTTTTGGCTTTACGAAACCCTAGTTAAGCCAATGATGTTTTATTGTCAATTCGTCTGGTGGAAGGCGCTCTAAAAGGCTATACTTACTGTGAAGCTTGAACATGTTGAAAAAGTGGCTCTCATAGACATCTCTGGTGCACTGCGGACTATACCAATAGCACTTAATGCTGTTTTACACATAGCATTTTCATTCAGGTAGGGGCAGTTCTGCCAAGTGCACTCTAGAGCTCAGGGAAGCGGAGCATATGAAGGAGTCCGAAATTCTATCCTCCTGAAAACTTCGATCATTTCGTCGCAGAGGCAACCCATAACGTCTTTTTCTCTACTCTAATACCGATGAAGGATTTGTGGATAGTGAGAGGAGCTGCAGTGAGCTTTTTTATGGACGGTTCGAAGCTAAGAGGCAAGTTTGAAGGAGAATTTTCTGTAAAGAACTTTTCGTAAATCTTAGCATTAGCCCACCGGACCACGGTAGTGTTTATCAGCAGAAGTAGCTACTATTGAGGCTGCAATCGTTGTACTGCTACGAAGTGCAGCCTCTTTCAGGAAGCATTATTTTCGCATTCACTCCGACAGCAGAGCGGCAATACCAGAGCTGATCTTACTTACTGTGCACCTAATGGTGTTTACTGTCTTCACTAACAATTGCATCAAGCTATCAGATTCAGATTCTCGTTTGATTTACCACTGGATGTAATACGGCGTTCTAGCACTGACCTCGCACACTTAGCATGCGCTGGTCGCCAACCCACTCCTGTGCTGCTGCAAGATCCTTTTGACCTAGAGTAGAATGTAGGAGGTTTTCTGAACTAACGGTCTTTTCAATAAGAGCGCAAACGCAAAAACAAAACGGTTTGGTGTATCAACGAAAATCTTTATTTCTGTGAAAGTCGGTCTTGATCATCATGGAAGAAGTACAGCCCAATGTGCCGACGGCTCATAAATCGCACCAAATAGTAACTTACGTAGTACGTGTGGATTGCTGTCTGACCAGTAATGCATATTTTGTTTATTGACGAAGCCATTCAGCCAGAAATGAGCCTCATCGCTGAAGATCATTTTCAAGTTGTTCCTTAGCGCAATTCACGAACGACGACGAATGGGAAAAAATATGATTGTGTTTGCTGTACCTATTGGTTTATTTTTGTTGCGTCTCTATTGAAAACTCCATTACTTGCCATTAGCAAAGTTTTTCTTGCTGCAATAGTAGGGGTTCTTACTGAAGGCATTCATGCGGTAAGAATAAAAATCTTGACGGACAAGAAGTCTATGTTGTATGGAGTAGGGTGAGGAGGAAACATCCAGATACTTTATCCTCCATTGTTCAGCCTTTGCAAGACTGACACATCTCGGCAGTCTTACTTTCAGCAAACCAGGAGACTTAGCCGAATCTGACATTAGCCGTCTCAAAAAATCTGTGATAGGCTCAAAGCACTTTGTCGATTTGTAAGGGTCTTATTATCCATTATTTAGGTGTTTTCATTAAAGCTACTCAATCGACAGTATAAAACCAGAATATGGCGCGAGGGTTGCATAGACCGCAAATAAGTTTCATTTGCAGGAATTTCAGTGAGCAAAATGAAAATATTCATTAACATTGAAACGTAAGATAAAATCAGTACATATTAGTATTCATAAGAATATTTACGATCAATTTTTACTTAGATACTCTACCTTTGCATTATATTTCGATGGAATAATTTAATTTCATTAAGAATATTGTTCAGCTGAAATTCTACTATAAATTTTTGAACTAATTCACTTTTGATTCCAAACGTTGGCCATAAAGGTAAACCAATACAGAGCGAAAGGTGAGGTGCAACAAAAGAGTTACGGATTTCTCATTCCAGTGAGAGCTCTGCCAGTAAAAAGTCAATTTAGTTTTGTTAGTGCCTAGAGAGCTTATATATACTTTTAAATATAAAAATACCACACATACATATGTACACGCAAATTTTCATATATACAATTTGTCAAGCTTTTTATGACCTCTGCATCAATTTCATTTTTTTGTTAACGAAATTTGTGCAATATTTGGCTCACACTGAAATATAAATATATGCACATAAAAAATATGCAAGCAGTAAGAAAGGACAAAGATTGAAATGAAGCGAAAAAATTAATAGAGTACTAGCAAAATCGGAGGGAATCTATGGCTAGCAACTCTGTTAATTGGAAGGTAAAATCCATTTTTTGAGAAAAGTGTATAGTATAGTTTATAATTATAGAAAAAATATTTCATGCGATTCGTAAATGAATGACATGAAAATGAGATGTATTTGAATCTGGATATCGCTCAATCTTAAATTTTGTTTAGAGCATGAACATGGACAAAATTATTTCCAAATTTTAAGGTATAATATTGGGTTGTCACCAAAGTCCGCATAACGGAGTTGTGCAAAACTACTAAAAACGAAGGCGAATATGTTAAAATCTACCTCGTTTTTCACCTTCTTTATTTTCTTATATGGTGAAGCATGTTTAGTAGCATTTCATGTAATGTTACGTGGAAAATTGAAGGTCATTGGAAATTTTCTCCGTTAACATTTGCGTGTATGCCACCAATGAAATACTAGTGATATTTTATATTCCGCATTGAGGTAGTGACTGATTCGCACTGAACTTCTTCTGAGTGACTGTGACAGCGATGAATTGAAAATATGGAGAAATGCAGAACAGATTTTCAGTGCACTTCGACAACGTCAATTAAGTTTCCGGTTAATTATTCATAATCGACTGTCACGCAAAATTCGCTTGAGATAAATTCTATAATAACTTCTACGGACAGCATAAAAGTAAATCAAATCGTATCCTAACTCCGCTCAATTTCCATAAAGGCTTCAGAGACATTAAATTTAACGAGCGAGATGATATAAGACAGCTTTATAAGAGCCGAGGTCACCACCCTCTTTTAGGTGAAATTCACATGTCTCGGGACGTGCTCGACCGATTCAAACCAAATTCGGTATGCCCGGTCCTATGTCACAGTGCGGAAATAGGTAAAATCGGATAACAACCACGCTTCTTCCCATTTAGCACAATTTTAAACTCCTTTTGATTCTTTTACTTTAAGGTATACAAATAAAGACGCAATTAGTATAACGCGATACAACTTTGCACGAATAGGGCCTTTGAAGTAGTATGTCACCTAATGACTAAAAATCGAACCACAACTGTACAAGGTACCGAATATCCGGACCCCAGAACTATTGTTGACTTTTCCTTCCTGTTAATAATATGGCTGTGTGTCCAAATGTGTTGAATCGGATCAATATTTTTGTAGCACCCATACACTTGTATATACCTATTTTATATTAAAAATTTTCGAACATCCGAGTGTCTTTACCATAAACCGGATATATATGTTAATATGTTAATCATCTTAATAAAACAGAGAAAGCGTGTTTTGCTCATAACAGTGTATCTTTGTGTCTAAAATGGACAAAATTGGGCAAAAACTTGACCTAGCCCCCATATATACATTATAATGATTTTCGAACATCCGGCTGACTGTACTCCATGTGATTGGTGATTGTATGTGAGGAACCTTGATTGGGGGAATTTTACGTAGTATTGGTTAAAATAGATAAAAATCAACTCATTATGTTAAATTTTGCTTTTTTGGTAGAGTTAATAACACATATTTTATTTGAAGTGGTTTTCATATAATTTTTGCTGACGCGAGCTAAAATATGACAATATAACTAAGTCCAAGTTTATGGCTTTCAATATAAGTCAAGAAAATACCAAATTCGATAGTAATTTATTTACGATTTCATCGAATAATGGATATTTAAAAGAAACATGTTTATACCCTGAACAGGCTATATTAAGTTTGTCACGAAGTTTGTAACACCCAGAAGGAAGATTCAGAGACCCTATAAAATATATACAAAAATGATCAGTATGTTGAGCTGAGTCGATTTAGCCATGTCCGTCTGTCTGTATATATACGAACTAATCCCTCAGGTTTTAAGATATCGTTTTGAAATTTTGCAAACGTCATTTTCTCTTCAAGAAGCTGCTCATTTGTCGGAACTGCCGATATCGGACCACTATAACATATAGCTGCCATACAAACTGAACGATCAGAATCAAATACTTGCATGGGAAACTTTTTCATTTGACAAGATATATTCACGAAATTTGGTATAGATTATTTTCTAAGGCAACAATGTAATATCCGACGATATTGTTCAGATCGGCTCATTATAGCATGTAGCTTCCTTATAAACTGAACACATAGTTACTAAAAGAAATGCACCTGTGCAGGGTATATTAGCTTAGCTTCGGTGCAGCCGAAGTTACATTTTTTCTTGTTTTATTTTAATATGATTCCTTACTTGTTTGCATTTGTAAAGGACAATGCCGAAGTTAACATTTTTTCTTCTTTTAAATTTCATGAATACACTTACCATAATTCGGCCCTGTCTAGTTCTTTTTTAAAATATTTTTTTTATTTATGTCCGTGTTGTTTACTAAACATTAATTTCATGAAACCACTGCGGTGAATATTTTCTCTGGTGTATAGTATGTCATCTGTTTTATGTGGACAATGATTTGGCACGTATACGCCTTGGCCCACATTCGTTCATTTAAGATTCGCTGCAAGAAAATTTTACACTGATTTTTTGCTAATAACAATTTGCTGTAATTTGTTGTGGTTATTTAAGTGGCTGACTTTATTAATTATTGTGGATTAGATGGCGTATTTAATGAATGTGCTTTTCTTATAAAATGAGAATTTTGTTATGTTTGACACTGTGTAAGGAAATGTCAAAAAGTTGGCGGTATATAGGACAACAATAATGAATTGGAGGTGAGACAGGTATTGTATTGTATTGTGAAAAGGTGTATTTATCACAACCTATATTGCGCATTATAAATAAAACTAGTTTCTTGTAGAAACACTTGCACATATCTATGTACGTAGGACGCAAATGCCAGTATGCCAATCATGTACCCACAGTTTGTAGTTGAGAGTTAAATTAGTTGCTTGAGGTTTTAATCAAGCAATTGTTTGATTAATGGCACGCGTTGGTGTATTTGTGGTAATTTTACTGAGTTTATAAGCCGCAATGCTATAGCTGTCAGCAAATTCGTAAGCTAGCGGTCGCGAATTATGGCTGTTGGCAACGAGTGCTTGACAAGCAAATTTTTTATAAATGAGTTGTGAGAACCACAATAAAGCTTATGAAATTAAACCAATTTACATAGCTTAGTGGTACATACAATGTACTTGATATTATTTTTAAAAATTATTTCCCCATGCTAGCTTTTTCTAAATGAGACAACTAATACAAGACTTAATTTCATAAAGACCTACTTTTGAGAAAAAGGTGGAACGCAAATCTTACCAGCTTAATCAAGCATTTTAGCTTCGGCATTACCATTCCATAGAACTCCTTATTGACCGTCTCTCCCTCCGGAACAAATTCATCATGAACTAAATCACCAATATCGCAAGAAACAATGATTCTTGTGCGGCTTTAGTGTGAGTATTGACTCGTTTTTTCCCTCTATTCCGATGATTGTTGACTGGTTTGCATGCCAAGCTTATTAACTGATGTTTCACCAGAGGTTATAATACTCTCCATGAATGTGGGATTGGATTTCACCTTTATCGGGACGAATCGAGCAAGAACGTCTTATACCAAAAATATCTACACAAATCTTTCGAACGGACTCGCAAGAGATGTTCTCTTGCCATCTCTCTAACACTTGCCTGATGATTTTCAAGCAATATATCCCTTTTTTAATATTTTCATCAGTTCAGAAAGGTCACCCAGAATGAGGCATATCTTCAACGATTCATCGTAAGCTTTTTCCAATATTCGCAACGAATGCGTATACAAAATTTGGTTAAAAATACAAAATTTTGGACAAATTCCTTGTTCGAAACAAACGACTTGTTGTTAAACAAACTGGTTGAGATATCGAGTAGTACGTACGTAGTAATTAAGGACAGTTCCACCAACTTACGCGGTGAATTTAATTTCAATTTCCTTGTTCTTTTTGTCACAATGTATGCTATAAACTTATCTAATCATTAGAAGGCAGAGATACATAGTATACTAGTAAACAGATTTAAACGTAATACGTATATGTATTACGAGTTCAAAGCCAAATAAAAATCAGCAAGATGTCATATTCTTACAGGGCATTAAATTAAGAGTGAACAATTTTCGAAACTAAAAATGCTTAAGGGGTCAGGAGGGTAATCTTTTTTATTTGCATTTTCTGTTCCCTTATACCCTTAGAATTAATGTAGAAACCCACTTTACCATTGGAAGGTTTCGAAAAAGGCCCAAAAATAATAATACTGCTCGACGTTCGGAGCGCTCGGAGTGCACACCACTTGACACTTTAAGCACGTTTTTCTCAAAACACTTTTTAAAACTGACGGACGTGATTCAGGTCGAACTACTCAACCGATCTGCTTAATTTTTTTTTAATGTTCACAAAACGTCTGGCTATCGTCCCAACTAGATTCGTAATTTTTTGTAACTTATTGACAATGTTATGACAAAATTTATGTAAAAAAACATGGGAAAAATGAAAAAAAAAGTTAATTACTTTTTTATTTACCAACATTTTTTCATGAGTCTAACAGGGACGATAAACATTCATGTACTTTTTAAGAATAAATTGGGTTTTTGTGTTTCAGATGATCCGAACATGAGAAATCGTGTCCGTCAGTGAAAAAACGCCATTTTTCCGACAGATGTCATCAAAAAATTCCGAAAATAATTGTTTATACACTCCACGATATACCTCAAGATATGTGAAAATAGTTCTATTGTAGAATAAAAACTTCAAAAGGACAGGCCAGATTACCCTCAGGGTTAGTAAACGATTGAAATAATTATAACACGACCAATAAAAAATTTAGATTACGTTTTTATTATACTCCTGCAACAAGTTCCTACAACCTTACATAAATTTTGGGAAACCCATTATAATAGTTTTATTCAACTTAGATATGGAGTTATATTAGGGTGGGTCAAAATAACAATTTCCTTTTTCTCTTCGCACTCTGAAAAATATGTTTTTTGACACCGCTACGAAAATCTCTCCAAGTATGAGCTCTTAATTGTAACCGTAGGGTCCTCCGTCTTACAGTTTTCTATTTTTATACTCTTGCAAGCAGTTGCTGCAGAGTATTATAGTTTTATTCACCTAACGGTTGTACGTATCACATAAAACTAATCGAGATATATATAAATGATCAGGGTGACGAGAAAAGTTGAAATCCGGTTTACTGTCTGGTTGGCCGTCCGTTCCATCGTCCGTCCGTCCATGCAAACTAAAAATTGAGATATCTGGATGAAACTTGGCGAAAATTTCCAGTTCGTAGATGGGCGTAATTGGACCACTGCAACGCCCCCAAGTTGCCAAACCAAAAATGTCATAACTAAGCACTTAATTAAGAAATGAAGCTGTAATTTGGTACAGGGGATCGCAGTAGCCAGGGGTACCTAAACCACCACAGCTACGACAATCAAATTCTCAGCACGAATGCTGTAAAAACTCCTACCGACGGTGTGAAAATTGATAAAATCGAATGAAAACCCCGTTCACTACACATATAACGGTACTGTTAAAACTGCTAAAACAGCGGTAAATCAATAAGACTAGTTTACAGAATTGAACTTTTTGTCTGTTGCCGCGAATTCTGCGATTGATATTGTTCACTTATTACTTGTTTTTGTCAAATCTACCCTCAAAAATTTTTGAGCAGCTCGAGTTACTTTGTTTTTGACTTTTGTTATTTAAGCATATATATTAATCTAAAACAGGCGTATTTCACTGTGTTAAGATTAGTTTCTCAAGTTTTTGCGTCATGAGTAGTTCAAGAAGACGTTGTTTAAATAAACCAGATCATTTTTGCTACATATGCGGAGAATATGGGCTTAAAAATTGTAGAAAAGTTATAACAGAGTTGGTGAAAAATACCTATTTTGAGTAATTTGGGGTGCTCTTGGATAAAAATAAGAATTCTTGGGCTCCCAATTGTGTTTGTAAATCTTGTGTGGAATATTTAAGATTATGGAATAAGTGGTAAAAGAAGTAGTGTCTTTAAATTTGGAACACCGACTATTTGGCGAGAACCACGAAATCATCTCGTAGACTGTTATTTTGTAGTGTGAACATAAACGGTTTAAACACTAAAAATCGGGCTAAATGGCAGTACCCAAGTACTAGTTGTGTTCAACGTCCAGTGCAGCGTTCACCTAACTCTTCGGAGCCTAAAAATATATCTGAACCATTAGAGCAAGACATTGAAGGATCAAGCTCATCACAAAATGATGCTGATTTTGAAGGTATGTCTAATGAGCCAAAACGCTTTTCCCAAAATGAGTTGAATGATCTTGTAAGACATTTAAATCTTTCTAAACAAGCTTCAGAATTGTTAGCATCAAGACTAAAAAAAAACTTGCTATCCTCGGATACTAAAATAAGTTTTTATCGTGAAAGAGATGCAGAATTACGGCTTTATTTTTCCGAAGCAAACAGCCTTTTTACCTTTTGTTCAGATATCAAAAACTTGTTGATAAAAATGGGCTTGAAGCGATACGAACCAAACGACTGGGGTTTATTCATTGACAGCTCAAAACGTAGCCTTAAATGTATTTTATCACATAATGGAAATAAATACGGGTGCCTATTCCCCACAGTACAAAGTTAAAGGTGGAACATTGTAACATTTCGCTAGTCTTGAACAAATAAAATACAATGACCATGAGTGGCAAATTTGTGTCGATTTAAAAATGGTCAACATTCTTCTCGGTCAACAAACTGGTTATACCAAGTTTCCCTGCTTTATATGTCTTTGGGACAGTAGAGCTAAACAAGAGCATTGGGTGAGAAAAAACTGGCCTTTGAGAGAAAAAATGGAGCCTGGAAAGCACAATATAGTCCACAATTCATTAATAGCTCGTAACAAAATTATCCTTCCACCATTGCATATAAAACTGGGCATCATGAAACAGTTTGTAAAATCACTAGATAAAGATGGGAACTAATTTTCTAACATTTGCCAAAAATTTTCTCAGCTCACTATGGAAAAGATTAAAGCCGGAATTTTTGATGGCCCCCAAATTCGACAACTTACGAAAGATACTCAATTTAGAAATTCTATGACTGAGTCAGAACTAAAGTCTTGGACAGCATTCGTACCTGTGATGCAGAATTTTCTCGGAAATAAAAAATCTGAAAATTATATTGAACTTGTAGAAGACCTTCTGCTACAATTAAAAAATATGGGATGCAATATGAGTATAAAACTCCACTTCCTCCATAGTCACCTAGAGAGGTTTCCGAAAAATTTAGGAGATATGAGCGAAGAGCAGGGAGAGCGTATGCAGTGAGACTTACGCGTCATGGAAGAGCGCTATCAGGGTTTCTGGGATACAAATATGATGTCTGCCTATTGTTGGTCTCTAATACGTCATTTTCCAAAGTCTACACATAAGAGAAGAGCTTTAAAACGAAGCTTATTAGAACTTAATGATTAATTATTTTTATACTCTCTTTGTTCACATATCGGTTGTTTGTAAGTCCTAAAACTAAAAGAGTCAGATATAGGGTTATATATACCAAAGTGATCAGGGTGACGAGTAGAGTCGAAATCCGGATGCCTGTCTTTAACTTGAGTAAAAATTGAGATATCATGATGAAACTTGGTACACGTATTCCTTGGCTCTATAAGAAAATATAAAGGTTAAGTTCGAAGATGGGCAAAATCGGCCTACTGCCACGCCCACAAAATGGCGGAAACCGAAAACTTATAAAGTGTCATAACTAAGCCATAAATAAAGATATTAAAATGAAATTTTGCACTAAGGATCGCATTAGGGAGGGGCATATTTGGACGCAATTTTTTTGGAAAAGTGGGAGTGGCCCCGCCCCCTACTAAGTTTTTTGTACATATCTCGGAAACTACTATAGCTATGTCAACCAAACTCTAAAGAGTCGTTTTCTTCAGGCATTTCCATATACAGTTCAAAAATGGAAGAAATCGGATAATAACCACGCCCACCTCCCATACAAAGGTTATGTTGAAAATCACTAAAAGTGCGTTAACTGACCAACAAAAAACGTCAGAAACACTAAATTTTACGGAAGAAATGACAGAGGAAGCTGCATCCAGGCTTTTTTTTTAAATCGAAAATGAAGCGTGGCGTCGCCCACTAATGGACCAAAAACCATATCTCCCGAACTACTAGACCGATTTCAATGAAATTCGGTATATAATATTTTCTTAACACCCTGATGACATGTACGAAATATGGGGAAATCGGTTCACAACCACGCCTTCTTCAAATATAACGCTATTTTGAATTCCTTCTGATGCCTTTTCTGTACAATACGAGTATATACATTAGGAACCAATGATGATAGCGGAATAAAACTTTACAAAAATACGGTATTTGAAAAATATGTAAATGACGTATAATGAAATCTCGATTATCACTTTATCATGCGAGAGTATAAAATGTTCGGTGACACCCGAACTTAACTCTTCCTTACTTGTTCTTAATAAAATTTATAATACCTATATAGCTGAAACTCTGAAACTAGAGCTGATAAAAATATTTAAATTATATTTTTGGAAATAGCATATTATATGTAGTCAGCAACAGCTAAAATTTCTTCGGCAACAAATGTACTGTAAACTAGTGTAACTAAATGCGCCAGAGATGCAAAAATTTAACGCTGAGATAGTGTGACAAGCCTTTATAAAGACCAAGGTAAAAATTGGACGATGTGCGTGGCACCGTCTACTGACTTACCCCCCATATAACTAATATCACAATTTTCGAACATCCCACAGACTTTGCTCTATATGATTAGTTTTTAGTATGTGACATGTTAATCGTTAATCGTATGCTTCTAAGTCGTGCATCATGTAATCTCATTTATTGTGTAAGCTTAAACTTTAATTAGTTAAACGAAATTTTTTTCATATCAATTTTATAATTTCTTATTCCTCATACGGTTATGTTGAAAGCTACTAAAACCATGACTTATTAATTAAGTGTCTAAAACTAATTATGTAATACTCTTAATTTTGCACCATAGGGAATACAAAACTTTAAAATAGTCAATATAAGTGCCCATATAATATTAACCTGACATTTCTAAGTTACATTGCGAAAATGATCGAAATCAAACTACAACTTCGCCTTCTTTTCATAATAAAAAGTTTTAAATTCCATCCGATTCTTTCACATTCCATTATTACCAAAACTATTGAAGTGCCCAAAATAACGATCAAGCTGTGAAATATACTATCGGGATATACGTACGAATATGCCCTGTTCAGGGTACTCGTATAATGACAACTAAATGTGCGAGAGAAAGAAAATAGTAAAGGGAGGTAAGGTCGGGTGTAACTTTACACTTTTGTTAATTGAATGAATTAAAGTCGAGGAAATATTTTCAGGTGTTGACAATTGAAGCATGTTCGCGAATAACGTTGTAAGCGACAGATTTAGAAATGTTCAGGAAATGAAATAAACGTTTAAAGCTTTAAGTTTTATCTATTTTTGGATTTTTTTTTTTTCAATAGTAATCTGTCTATTTAGAATGAATAAATTGAAATAAAAAATTAATAAAATAGTTAAACTAATGAAAAAAACGAAATTAAACTCTTTAAATGGAAAAACGTTTTATATCCAAAATTAAATGGATGTTAACACGTTATTCCACTATGCATAACATATAGTAGAATGGCGTTTGAAACGTTTTTCCGTCAACGTATTTGGAAAGTAAAGGTTTCAAAACCAAAAAAAAATGTATTTCAGTAATGCAAACAAAGAAAGAAGGTTATAAACAAAACGAATCATCTTTTATTTCAAATAAATTTAAACGACATTTCCTCAAAATGTAATTCCCAACGGATATGTAGTAAATAGTATAGGGTATCAATATATGTATTGGTTTATCTTTCATGGCAACTGTTTATAAAACTGTGCATAATTTTCTGGTAAATACGACGCCATTGTCAGAAAGTCCTCCTTCTTTTCATCACTTACTTTTATTGGATCATTCCTGAGCATTGAAAAAGTATAATTCGCATAATTTCTGGTTTTTTTTTGAGCGCCAATTATAAGAAGTCCATGTTTCTGCTATATGCTGCTTACGCATTCTAAGTGTGTTTGGATCGTCTCTAGAAATTTGTATCCACTTTGTAGCAGTTATTTTGCACAAAGGATTTCTATATAAATGTTTGACTAGCATCTCGAAGTTGATGAATCTGGAATGGATTCGAAGGCCTTGCAAAATGAATCATATGACACACATCTGCTGGTGTATAAAGTTGAGCTGTTTTTTCTTTTTTTCGATAAGTGCAAAATCCCGGTCGCATGGCAGAAAGCTGTGCCCTGAAGTAAGAAATTTTTGATTCACTTCAGAAAAGTATTTGGTCAGAAGGCTGTGGCACCAAACAATCAAAGTCCAGTTGTTATTTTGTCCAACGCATCTATCGGACCATATAATCAATTTTCTAATTTGATCAGTTTCCAGAATACTGAATTTTGATGTAATGTGTTTCCAAATACATGAAGCTATTTCAGCAGCTCCTCTTTTAGCAATCGTTTCGTGCCATGTGTACATATCGACCGTATTTTCTGAAATATTATGGAGAGCAAAATTATAATTGGAATACTGTCGCTGATAAAATACATCAGAATGTGTGAGATTCGGTGTGAAAATCACTTGCTGCATATCGACACATATGACTACGGTATTTTGTGAATTTTTGCCAGCATTGGAATCATCTCGAAGTTGCGCATATGCTTTATCTGCCTGCTCGTGATGAGCTGTCGCTAATTTTTGAATATTTTCAAATCGTTCCGTATTTTCAGCGGCAATCACATCAATAAAATACTTGTCACAAACCTTGCAAGTATCACTTCTTGGGAAACCAAATCGTAGTTTGTGTTCTGTATGAAAAATGTGCTTATATGTGTTGTACGAAATTTGTGTATCCGGATATTTAACTTTGTATAACTCGTACATTGTTTTAATATTTAAATTGGGGTTAAGACAATTTTTTCGAGATGTTGAACGACCATAGTGACTTTCTTGGCTGGGAAAGCTTACTATGTGTTCATCAACGCTCAGTTTTTCCTGTTCTATGATTTTGTGGGGACGATTTTCATGTTTTCCTCGCTGATCATCAATGTTTTTCCCATATTTTACTTTTTAAACCAAAATTTGAACTCTGCGCTGCGTTATCTTCATATTTTAAAATAAAAAGTAAAGTAAAAATCAACGAAAAACAACAACAAGAAAATATTTACCTGAAATGTGTGACAAAACATTTTTTTGCACACTCTCTCTTTTTTTCCGTTTGAAAGCACAAAAAAATAAAATACTGTTGTATTTCGTATAGAACTCCCCTCTTCAACTCTTCTTCTTTTAGGCTCGCTCAATTCAAGAAGTGAGGATAGAAATAAACATTGCGCGTTATAATTTTCGCTATAAAAGTTATCAAAAAGGTTCTTCATTTGTTCATTATCAAGTTTTTCACAATGGGAATTGCAATGCCAATCAAAAACCTATTACAAAATAGTTCAAAATGTATATGAAATAAAAATTATGTACTTAAAACGTTTTTCCACTATGCTTTGGGACATTTTTTGCTGGTATAACTTGTTTTTTTCTATTAATATAAGATTGCCCACTATTTCTTAGCTTTTTATTATTGAAATCTTTCCAATTTTCTAAATTTATTTTCCTTTTGGAGCCTATAACACACTTATCAAGCACACGAGAACACTCACTTTTTGCCATTGTACACACAATAAATAAGTCACTTGAAACGTTATTCCACTGAGTGCTTGTATTAAAATGCGATTTGAATACAAACAAGTGCAATAATATGCCTAATTTTGATTTGGATTGACAAAAGAGAGCCATTATAACAGTAATCTGCAAAAAACCGGTTTTGAAAAAATTGTCGCTTACAACGTTATTCGCGAACATGCTTCAATTGTATTAAGATAACTCATAAGTTGGTCAATAATTCGACATAAAGTCTATGAATTAACAAAAATCAATATATCGTCCCCTCAATATAACAATAACGTATAATTTTTTTTGGGTTTTGAGAAAATCGAGTTTAAAGTTTTTGTAATTTTCTTATTGAAGGAAATTTCTGAACATGAAATTATGCACCATTTTTTCCAATGACATTTTGACCCACTTTGTGGAAGTAGAATTTGACGAAATTTTGACCAGACATAGAATCAATGATGGAGATTCTAAATATGCAATAAAAAAATAATGGCGTATGAGCACATACGCTATTGTTATATTGAGGGGACGATATGTACGAGAAACATGCCGTGAATATGCGGTTGAACAAGTGTTTGGTTGCATACACTTCAGTTTATCTGTGAGCTATATGTAACACTGGTCCAATATCGGCGGTTCTGCCAAAGGAGCAGTCTCTTGTAGAGAAAAAGACTTGTGCAAAATTTATGAGTGACATCTCAAAAACTGCGAAACAGTCGAAGCCGAATATTACACCTTACTATATATACGTATGTATGTATGTATATGAGTATTTGCAGAGGTTTTAACCATTTTCAAATGGCATTACCAGAATTACAGCACATAGACGAGTTTAAGTTGAAAATTGTGTTATACTGCCAACAGTAGTTAAAGAAGATGAGCTTCACATTAAACAGCAATGTTTGCGGTACTTTTAAGTGTCTTCGCACTTATCTGCGAATCTGCATGTATATTATCCGCGAAATGGGACGTAATCATTTACTCAGATAAACCCAAGAGCTACTTATTGCACAAATTAGTTTGCGCTCACTTCCACTTACGCTTTTGATGTTCACTGTATTCTGATTTTGCAATTTAAGCATTTCCTTAGAATTCAGAAGCATTTCTCCGAACTATTTGATTTCAAATTAAATTGCAGTATATTTAGTAAAATATAATGTAAAATTCTAAATCCAAAGGACCAAAACTCAGTTGTATTTATAACCGCCGATTGCTTATGGTAAAATATAAATAAAGGTATAAATGCTTGAAGAATGGTACGATGACTCTTAGCTGTAGGAGAAAACTATTCTGTAATAAATTGGAATATTTTCGTCTCACTAATGGCGAAATAGTCTTTTGTTAAAAAAAACTAAAAAAAGTCAGGTTTTCTAACTCTTTTAAAAAGTTTTCCAAACTCTTTTGAAAAGCAATCAGTGAAATTAATTTTCCACTTTATTATAATTATAATAGGAAAATGAGTAATCGACGAAGATACGAAAACTAGAATCTTAATTATTTTGAAGAATCAATCAACTATGTTTACCATCAGAAATTGAAACGAGAAAAGTTGAAGAGGATGGAGCAGCCAATGGCACAACAGCATAATGGGAATTTGCGTTGCATAGGAAAATAACTATTTTATATATATGTATGTACATATGTACTTGAATGCTTATGTCGAAATATATTATACAGTGTTTTGTTAGTTTAAATTTAATTAAAGCCATTGGCATCTTTGGACGGCAACAATCGAGTGTGTCGGGAAAATTATAAGTGGGCATCACTCAACATTAGGGGGACAAAGAGATATGGTAAAATATAAAAATTATAACTTTATTCGCATTTGGATCAACAAAATAGACAATTAAAGTGCATTTCCATATATTGAAATTTGTATTACTAGTAAATTTCCATAAGGTCACTCAAATATGGGACGTACATTTACAAGACAGGCTCGTGAAATTATGAAAACAATTGCGAAACGATGAAAAGAGTTTGCGTAAAATTGCTGAAATAATTGGTTGAGCACTTTTTTAAACTCTTGCAACCGTTGCTACAGAGTATAACTGTTTTGTTCACCTAACGGTTATATGTATGTATTACCTAAAACTAAACGAGGTAGACATAGGGTTACGTATATATAAATTACCAGGATGATGAGAAAAGTTGACATCCGGTTGACTGTCTGTCTGTCCGTATATCCGTCCTTCCGTCTGTCCAGCCGTTCAAGCAGTAACTTGAACAAAAATTGATATATTGCAACCAATAGCACTAGAGCCAGAACCGAAAATATAACTCGACGACACTTTGGGGTTACAGTATGTGCAGTTCACCGAATACCAAATATAAAAGAAATGTAAACCAATTGATTAAATAGAATTGGAAGGATTTTGGGCATTCTGATCTTAGGAGGTATTTCAAATGATACATTTATATATACTGGAGGATGGAGTCATGTGTAGAAGTTCACGCATGTGAGGAAAGTTCTGTGATCGCCATTCACTTAGGAGTGGCCAGTAATGATTCTGTTACATATAACTCAAACAGCTCACGACTTCCGGTCTTTGATCAAGTATCCTCTGGATAGAATAAGAACATCCGTTTGAAGGCGAGCTAAAGTGAGAAAGCGAAACATCCTCTCCACAGGGTTGTGCGTTGGGTTTGGTACCCGCCACGTAAAAAAACACCACCCATGAAAAAGAACAACAAGCCTCGGATGAGAAATAATAAAGACTACGATTTGAGGGCAATGTCCGTTCCCTTAACTGGGAAGGTGCCACTGCCCAGCTGGTTGATGTCCTCGTAAGAATGAAGGCTGACATCACCGCCGTCCAAGAAATGCGATGGACGGGGCAAATACTGAAACGAGTAGGTCCTTGTGGCATTTACCACAGTGGCCATATAAAGAAGCGCAAATTTGGTGTGGGATTCGTGGTGGGGGAGAGACTCCATCGCCGAGTACTGTCAAACACCCCGAGGGATGAACATGTAGCCACAATCCGCATCAGAGCGAAGTTCTTAACATATCGCTGATTTGCGTTCACGCCTCGACGAAAGAGAAGGACCATGTAACAAAAGGTCCCTTCTACGAGCGCTTGAAACTGCCCCGCCACGATATCAAAATCGTGCTTGGCGACTTTAACGCCAGGGTGGGCAAGGAAGGAATCTTTGGCACAACAGTCGGTAAATTCAGCCTCCACGAGGAAGCATTCCCCAATGGGTTAAGGCTGATCGACTTTACCGGGGCCCGAAATATGATTATCTGTAGTACTGGATTCCACCATAGCAATAGCATAGCAGACGGAAGACACATCTCCACTGTTTTAGATACGCGTACGCTTCGAGGCCTTAAAATCGACTCGGACCACTACCTTGTTGCAGCCAAGATTCTCAACCGCCTCTGTGCAGCAAAAAACGCACGTCAACAAACACAAGGAAGGTTCCACGACGAGAAGTTGCAACTATAACAGACATCAGAACGACTTTCTACTCGACTTGCACTCCTGCTCACTGAGAGCACTCGTCAACAACTAGGTATAAGGGAACTGTGTGACGGGTTTTCGGAAAAAGCAAAAGAACAGCTGGTACGACGAGGAGTGCCGTGTCGCAGCTGAGAGAAAACAGACTGCCTACCTCGCAACGGTACAATCGACCACAACACGTGCGGGGTAGGATAGATACCGAAAGTTGAAGAGGTAAATGAGACGCATTTACAAACAGAAACAAGTAAGGAAGGGCTAAGTTCGGGTGTCACCGAACATTTTATACTCTCGCATGGTAAAGTGATAATCGAGATTTCATTATCCGTCATTTAAATATTTTTCAAATACCGTATTTTTGTAAAGTTTTATTCCGCTATCATCATTGGTTCCTAATGTTTATACTCGTATTATACAAAGAAGGCATCAGATGGAATTCAAAATAGCTTTATATTGGAAGAAGGCGTGGTTGTGAACCGATTTCACCCACATTTCGTACATATCATCAGAGTGTTAAGAAAATATTATATACCGAATTTCATTGAAATCGGTCTTGTAGTTCCTGAGATATGGTTTTTGGTCCATAAGTGGGCGGCGCCACGCCCATTTTCAATTTTTAAAAAAAGCCTGGGTGCAGCTTCCTTCTGCCACTTCTTCCGTAAAATTTAGTGTTTCTGACGTTTTTTGTTAGTCCGTTAACGCACTTTTAGTGATTTTCAACATAACCTTTGTATGGGAGGTGGGCGTGGTTATTATCCGATTTCTTCCATTTTTGAACTGTATATGGAAATGCCTTAAAAAAACGGCTCTGTAGAGTTTGGTTGACATAGCTATAATAGTTTCCGAGATATGTACAAAAAACTTAGTGGGGGGCGGGGCCACGCCCACTTTTCCAAAACAATTGGGTCCAAATATGCCCCTCCCTAATGCGATCCTTTGTGCCAAATTTCACTTTAATATCTTTATTTATGGCTTAGTTATGACACTTTATAGGTTTTCGGTTTCCGCCATTTTGTGGGCGTGGCAGTGGGCCGATTTTACCCATCTTCGAACTTAACCTTCTTATGGAGCCAAGGAATACGTGTACCAAGTTTCATCATGATATCTCAATTTTTACTCAAGTTGCAGCTTGCACGGACGGACGGACAGACGGACGGACAGACAGACATCCGGATTTCGACTCTACTCGTCGCCCTGATGACTTTGGTATATATAACCCTATATCTGACTCTTTTAGTTTTAGGACTTACAAACAACCGTTATGTGAACAAAACTATAATACTCTCGTTAGCAACATTGTTGCGAGAGTATAAAAAGGGCTGAATTGCGTGAGAATGAAGAGCTTGACAAGCTGACCGATAGGGGTAATGCTCAAAAATTCTCCGAAAAGATGCGGCTGCTAACAGAGGGTTTCAAGACCGGAGCATACTCTTGTAGAACCTCCAAAGGTGTTCTAGTGACCGATGAGCAGAGCAGACTAAAATTATGGAGGGAGCACTTCTCCAGCCTGCTGAATGGAAGTGAACTTACAACGCCAGGAGAAGGCGAACCCGATTCCCGAATCGATGACGATGAAGCAGACGTTCTATTGCCCGACCATGAAGAAGTTCGAATAGCCTGCCTGAAGAACAACAAAACGAGCTATTTAAACACGGCGGCGAAGAACTGATAAGGAGCATGCATCAGCTTCTTTGTAAAATATGGTCAGACTAAAGCATGCCCAACGATTGGAATTTAAGTGTGCTCTGCCCAATCCGCAAAAAGGAAAACTCCACAATCTGCGCCAATTACCGTGGGATAAGCCTCCTCAACATCGCGTATAAGGTTATATCAAGCGTATTGTGTGAAGGATTAAAGCCCACCGTCAACAAACTGATTGGACCTTATCAGTGTGGCTTTAGACCTGGAAAGCCAACAACCGACCGAAAAGACCCGTGAAAGGAGAATCAACACATACCAGCTCTTCGTTCATTTCAAAGCTACTTTCGACAGCTCGAAAAGGATCTGCCTTTACGCCGCTATGTCTGAATTTGGTTTCCTCGCAAAATTAATACGGCTGTGTAAACTGACGTTGAGAAACACCAAAAGCTCCGTCAGGATCGGGAAGGACCTCTCCGAGCCGTTCGATACCAAACGAGGGGTCAGGCATGGCGACTCTTTATCGTGCAACTTCTTCAACCTGCTGCTGGAGAATATAGTTCGAGCTGCAGAACTTAATTGAACAGGTGCAATCTTTTATAAGAGTGTACAGCTGCTGGCGTATGCCGATGACTGGCGCTTTCTCCAGACTGGTCAAGGAGGCAAAGCAAATGAGTCTGGCAGGGAACGAGGGCAAGACGAAATATCTCCCGTCATCAAACAAACAGTCGTCGCACTCGCGACTTGGCTCTCACGTCACTGTTGACAGTCATAACTTTGAAATTGTAGATAATTTCGTCTATTAGGAACCAGTATAAATATGACCAACAATGTCAGCCTGGAAATCTAACGCAGGATAACTTTTGCCAACAGGTGCTACTTCGGACTGAGTAGACAATTGAGAAGTAAAGTCCTCTCTCGACAAACAAAAACCAAATTCTATAACTCACTCATTATTCCCGTTCTGTTATATGGTGCAGAGGCTTGGACGATGACAACATCTGATGAGTTGACATTGCGAGTTTTCGAGAGAAAAGTTCTACGAAAGATTTATGGTCCTTTGCGGGTTGGCAACGGCGAATATCGCATTCGATGGAACAATGAATTGTATGAGATATACCACGACATTGACATACTTGTAGTTCAGCGAATTAAAAGACAACGGCTGCGCTGGCTAGGTCATGTTGTTCGAATGTACGAAAGCACTCTAGCTCTGAAAGTATTCGGTGCAGTACCCGTCGTGGAAAGCAGAGGAAGAGGAGGACCTCCACTCCGCCGGAAGGACCAGGTGGAGAAGGACCTGGATTCGCTTGGAATATCCAATTGGCGCAATATAGAGAAAAGAAGAAACGACTGGCGCGCTGTTGTTAACTCGGCTATAATCGTGTAATAATTTAAAAACTACGTAGATCTATACATCTATATACATCGGACACATGGAGAAAGTCTCTGCAGTCTTTGGGATAAAGTTCTTGTTCGACTAATAATAGAAAGATAGATACCCATTCATTGTTTACATACCAAGTAAGCCCCGTAAATACGGAAAAAGGCATAAGTAACTACAGATATGCGTAAGATATGTTTGTTTTAATTTTCAAATGTTTTGGGAAAATATATGCTGGATCTAATAAGTGGGTATGATGGACAGAATCTCGAATATTGTAGATATCTCGGCGCTAAATGTCTTTGTTTTATGGACAGAAATCCACCCTGTTTGGAACGCTTCAAAAATATATAAGCGTAGGCTTTTTCTTGAAAGTCTTGGCCTAGACCTTTTTCAGGGTGAAATAACTAGTAGAAAACGCTTACCAAACATCAGTTGTCAGTGGAAATGTCCGGGCAGAAGCAGAACAGCCAAGCACTTCTGGGCGTGTTGCTCCAAAACAGCGAAAAAAAAGACAAAAACTCACCTGCGCAGTTTGCTAGAGCTCAGTTTGCCGTAAAACATATGAGCACTGCACGATTCGCAAGAAATCTGTGCACCCTCAACATCCTATAAAAGTAATAGTTCCTACATTATATTGCCTTGAACATACGCAATAAATAAAGCAATTATACAAAAAATAATCAGAAATCTATAAAATCTGAAGAACGAAATGAAATTTTATTTAAGAAACCTTTGACATGTAAAAATCAAACTTAATTTGTAGTCAGTAAAATTAAATAAGACTAGAAAAAAACTAAAATCATAAGATTTTTGTCAGATCCAAAGTAAACAGGACTTTTTGAATCTAGCGCCCCCCGGTGGCGCCATCTATATGTCGACTGATGCGTTAGAATCTGCTATCTTTATCGATTGTCATTACGTTTGAAGTGTCAGTATGTTTGCGTTATCGGTGCGAAAATGAGCTTCGAACAAAGAGCCAACATAAAATTTTGTTTTAAAATTGGTAAAACTTTTACCGAAACGTTTTAATTGTTGAAACAAGTATATTGCGATGATTGTCTATCCCTAAACAGAGTGCGAGAGTGGTTTTAACGTTTTCAAAGTGGTCGTGAGGACATAAATGACGATCAACATGTGGGCCAATCGAAATTCCTGATCACAGGAAATTCCAGCGAAACTGTGTGTGAATACATTAGAAATCAGCCGAAGTCATCACGGAAATTCATGGAAATGGAAATGAACATCTCCAAAACATCGATTTATCGCATTTTTTACGAACATTTGGGCTTACTAAAGGTGTGGGCACGGTTTGTTCCGCACAAATTGACTGACGACCAAAAATTGCTCAGAATCCAACATTCTTGTGACCGATTATTTGACCAAAAATCAAAATTTAACCATTAACCACTCCCCGTATTCAGCTGGTATGGCACCGTGCGACTTCTTCCTTTTCGGAAAAATGCATTTGCTCACGAAAGGAAAGCGTTATGCAGACGTAGAGGCCATTCAAAAGGCTTGCACCGGCATATTGGCGGCCATATCGGCCAACGAGCTAAAACACTCTTCGACATGCTTTTGGACCGTGCAAAAAGCTGTATTGAAGCAGAAGGAGACTATTTTGAATAAAATAAATTGATTTTGCCGAAGAAACTATTTGTTCTGTTTTTTTTTAAGTCCTGTTTACTTAGGGAACACACCTTGTATAAAGATTTTCAAACTTCTAGGTAAGTTTATGAGGATATATTGATCAATATTTGAGTTATCTCAATGAAGAGAGCTTGTTTTACTAACATACCGTGCGACTTCTTCCTTTTCGGAAAAATGCATTTGCCCATGAAAAGATTTGCAGACGTAGACGCCATTCAAAAGGCTTGCACCGGCATATTGGCGGCCATACCGGCCAACGAGCTAAAACACACACACTGAAGCAGAAGGAGACTATTTTGAATAAGGTAAATTGATTTTGCCGAAAAACCTTGTACACTTACAAAACACTGGCTAGGTCATTCCGTGACCTTATCGTCACATGTGCACACTTTTTATTAACATAACAGAAGGGTTAAACATATTAAATTTTAAGTGTAGTAAGTAGTTCAGTAAAATAAGTAACAGTATATATGTATATTAATAAATATATATCGCACTAGGACTTCGCAGAAATAGTCTAAAAATAGACCAAATCGCACTAGAACGGTTCATGCTTAGATGCCAAATATTATACATATGTAGACCACAGTGCTGTGAGACACCTCATGCCCTCATGTTAAAAATTAGTAAAATCGGACCACGACTTCCCCTTGTTCTCATTTACCAAACAAACCGATTTTTGAACTTCCAATTAACCTTAAACCAAATAAAACGGTTATCTTATTTCATACTTTCGCGCTTACTTGAGTAATCTCAAAAGTTAATGCAATCTGCTTACACCGTCCTTAACCTCAATACATCCTATGTAGTGATTTTTTATTACCTTGTGAGCGCGTCACCTCTATGGTATTGCTTTTGAGTTTTTTAAAGAGTTAAACATATAAATTCTAGTAGTTAGTAGTAGTTTTCACAATTTTAAAATTGCACATTAAACAATACATCGCAGCGAATAAAAATTTAATTAAGACCTGTTAAAAACTTTTATTAAGTACAAGTTGAGTCCGTTCTTGCGGTCAGGCTGTTGTTATAATTAATTGAAGCAGTTCAAATAAAACTTTAATGAAATGTGAATTATAAAACTTCAAACCACAAGCTAAAAAATCTAATAGTAGAAGCAGATCGTGTTTGCCAAACTACTTATCACATACTTTTTTTGCTAACTGTCAAACACTAATTTGCTCTGAATTTACTCTGTAGAATTTACTAAGGTAATTGTAAGCTAATTAGTTTTTGTAAATTTTTAATGAAGTAATCTAGTGGCGCAGACACCACTTACGCAATTATAGGCGAGTTCTTCTTTTCGCAACGTGGCGCCAATTAAATATTTGAAGCGAAGTCAGGTCTTTCTACATCTGGTCTTTCCTACGGAGTGGAGGTCTTCCTCTTCCTCTGTTTTCCCCGGCGGGAACAACGTCGAATACTTTCAGAGCTGGAGTGTTTTCGTCCATTCGGACAACATGACCTAGCCAGCGTTGCCGCTGTCTTTTAATTCGCTGAACTATGTCAATGTAGTCGTATATCTCATACAGCTCACCGTTCGATCGAATGATTTATTCGCCGTGGCCAACGCGCAAAGCACCATAAATCTTTCGCAGAGATGGTGTGTGTCGATTCTCCTTTCACGGGTCTTTTCTACGCCGTGTCGCACGGTGAATATCTGGTCGGTTGTTAATTTTCCAGGTCTAAAGCCATATTGATAAGATCCATTCAGTCTATTGACGGTGGTCTTTACGTGCGATGTTGAGGAGGCTTATCCCACGGTAGTTGGCGCAGATTGTGGGGTCTCCCTTTTTTGGATTGCACAGAGCACACTTAAATTCCAATCGTTGGGCATGCTTTCGTCCGACCATATTTTGCAAGGAAGCTGATGCATGCTCCTTATCAGTTCTTCGCCGCCGTGTTTGAATAGCTCGGCCGGCAATCTATCGGCTCCCGCCGCTTTGTTGTTCTTCAGACGGGTAATTGCTATTCGAACTTCTTCATGGTCAGTCAATGGAACGTTTCCTCCATCGTCATCGATTGGGAATCGGTTCGCCTTCTCCTGGCGTTGTACGTTCAGTGCCATTCAGAAGGCTGCAGAAGTATTCCCTCCATAATTTAAGTATGTCCTGGGCATCGGTCACTACAACACCTTTGGGAGTTCTACAAGAGAATGCTCCGGTTTTGAAACCTTTTGTTAGTCGCCGCATTTTTTCGTAGAATTTCCGAGCATTACCCCTGTTGGCCAGCTTATCAAGCTCTTCGTACTCAAGCATTTCGGTCTCTTTCTTTTTTTGTCTGGAGATACGTCTCGCTTCCCTTTTCAACTCTCGGTATCTTTCCCATCCCGCACGTGTTGAGGTCGATCGTAACGTTGCAAGGTCGGCAGTCTGTTTTCTCTCCGCTGCGTCACGGCACTCCTCGTCGTACCAGCTGTTCTTTTGCTTTTTCCGAAAACCAATGGCTTCGTTTGTAGCTGTATGTAAGGAGTTTGAAATGCCGTCACACAGTTCCTTTACATATATCTTCTATTAGAAGCGTCGTCTATTCGAGAAGTATTAACACTCACTGTGGTAATGTATATCGCGATAGGACTGCTTTGTAAACATGCTTTTGAACGCAAACTCTATCTTCCATCCACGAGTGTGTTATTCCGACTACATAGTAGATGTTTTCATAAGTAATGTTAGCAACAGGGTATGATTTACGATATACCGTAGCATGGAAATAATGAAGTAATTCCAAATTATTGAAAGTTAATAAATCTCAGCGCCAATTTTAAATACGATACATAACAAATTGTTGAGAATCAAACAAAATTTACTATCATCAGATGATAAGTTATAAATGTGGGATAAATCAATCAATAATAGGTTTTACGAAACCCCTCATATTATGTAAATGGGTACTAAATATATAAATATGTACATATTATATTAAAACTTCGAAAACACGATTAAAGAAATTTGAATTTTTGTTGTATATCTATATATGTATATAAAAATCAATGCCACTTTCTTTGTAATTTCATCACTCATAAACGGCTGAACCGATTTGGCTGATTTTTTTTTGTTGTATTTGTTATTATTAGGAGAAGGTTCTTATGTAAGAAAAAATTACGAAAGTTTCAGGAAAACTCCAAAAAACAGCCCTTTTCTTTTTCCCATACAAACGTTTTATTTTGTATGTATATACAAATACATATATATATGTATGATTGTTTGTTTGTTAGTAACGCTAACGCTCGAGAACGGCGGAACCAGTCTTCATGAAATCAGAAGTTGTTCGCTGTGGATCTGGAAAGGGTTAGATATAAAAAAAACCATATACTTTTCATAAGGAAAAGTCGAAAAATTGGATACTTCCAAAAAGTGACTTTTCATACAATAATTTTTTGTTTTGTTTTTCAATATTTTGATTTGTAAATTATTTGAATCGTTCAATTTCGGTCGCTTGCTTTTTTATTCCGGCTATTTAAAAGAATAATTATTGAAAATTATTCAGTGAAAACTTTATGTGTGTTTCAAACGAAGTGATCATATAAGAAATTATTTTAAAGAAAATGCCGGCACGTCCAAAATCAAACATAGGTCGATGTACTCGAAATGCTCGGGGCGTGTTGTCACAAAGAGTATCACAAAGTGCAGTGCGACGTCCACGAAATAGATTTGCAGAAGCTCATCATGCAAGAAATCCAGCAAGACCTACGCGAATACGACGTCGTGTTTTGGAAGATATGTTCCGTGCTGCATTTGATTACGACCCTTCAATCGACTATAATGTACATGGATATATTGGAATGATGGATGTTATATGCCCACATTGTGAAGCGGCTAAATTCTCGGGTGAAACGGCTGGAATGTGTTGCGCTAACGGGAAAGTAAAATTGCCGGAATTTAAACCGCCTCCTGAACCATTACAATTATTAATTTTTGAGACATCACCAGAATCGAAACATTTTTTAAATCATATACAAGAGTACAATTCGTCTTTTCAAATGACTTCTTTCGACGCTACAAAAATATAAGAGATCAATTTATGCCGACATTTAAGGTGATTGCATGGAATATTTGATGGTTTTTTCAATGAATAGGGAAAAATTTATTCCTATAACATTGCATACATATTACAGATCCAAGGTAAAATTTATCACCTAGCGGGTTCATTGTTACCGCTCCCCGACGCTAACATCAATTTTTACAAATATACATATTTCTTTATATAAAAATGAATCGCAAAATGTGTTGGTAAGCGCATAACTCAAAAACGCCTGGATCAATTTTGCCAATTCTTTTTTTAAAATGTTTGTTGAGGCTCAAGGATGGTTTTTACGGAAATAATCGAATAATTGCCGGAAAATCCCTAAAAAGAACTCTTTTATTTTTCCCATACAAGAATGCTGTTGCTGTTGCTAATGCTCGAGAACGGCTGAACCAATCTTGATGAAATTTTCAGAGGTTGTTCGCTGTGGATCGAGGAAAGTTTAGAAATAAAAAACCGTATGCCTTTCGTGAGGAAAAATCGGAAAATTGGACAATTCAAAAAAAAGAACTTTTTTTCATACAAAATTTTTTTTTCAACTTTTTTCCTTTTGTTTTTCTATTATTTTAATTGTTCAAATTTGTCATTTGCTTTCTTTATTTCGGCTATTCAAAAAAATTTGGAAATTATTCAGTGAAAGCATTATGTGTGTTTCACACAAAGTGACCAATTACAGATTGAACTTTGTTACGATGCCACGAAGAAGTCGCGCTAATAGTGGTCGGCGTTCTTTTTGGCATCAACATCCATTGGCAGTCAAAGGCACATTACCGAGTACTCCCATGATGCGATGTCGCACACGTGCGGTCACTCAGCAAGCAATCGTCACGATCGTCGTGCTGTGACGACTTTTCAAACAACAGCTGTGATGTCTGATGGACTTTATCTTAAAGCAACGTATGGTGTATATGGTGCTGTTAGATGCTGGATGTACTCTGTTGAGATGCAAAAAAAAAGGTTTGTTGCACGCCCACATTCTTTTTTGGATGGCGGATTGGTGGCGGTGGTTACACAAGATCAAATAGATGAAATCATTTCTGCGGAAATTCCTGATCCAGAGAAAGACCCAAACCTTGCGGACACTACAATCCCTTTTCGGTTTGTATGTCAGCATTCAATTTAGAAGAGTGAATATCGAAGTTGACGACACATGGATCGTACTATATTCCCCACTATTTTTTAATTCACATTCAAAACTCATATCAATGTTGAGTATTGTAGTTTGGTGAAGCAACATGGCGGTTATTGGTCTTGAACGATACGGTCAATACGTGAACTGCACTAAAGCGCTTTGTAGGATATTTACTACTAAAATTAATGAACATTTTCAACCCAGAGAATACGGTACAGCCAGAGGAAACACCGCCATCAACAAAATTAACATTGACGAGTTTTTTCTCAACTTGCGTCTGTGATCCATTTGCGAGAACATTGCTCTATTCGGAAATATCTTGATATTTTACATGGAATGCATCGTCGAGGAAATAGCAGAAAGCAAGGCTAACCAGTAGATGGACATCCAGGTGTTTTCTCAACTAATGCATTAGGACGAATTTACACAATCCACCTGAAAAACGACGATTGCTTCTTTCTTCGGTTGATATTGATTACTGTACGCTGTTCAACTTCATTTGAGTCATTGCGTAGTGTGAATGGTACGGTGTGTGCAACTTTGTGAGCATGTTTGCAATTACAATTGCTTGAACATGTTAATCACTGGAATCAAACGATGGACGATGCGATAGCTACTTCGAATACAAATGAAGATCCCACACTTTTCGCGATAATCATTTCGACATATCAGCCTTCACAGCCGCGTCAATTATGGGATACGTGCAGTAATGATATTGCCGAAGACATTTTATAGTACATCGCTTTCGCTAAGAATTGGAAATGGGTCAATTCCGGTTAATACTTCCGATGGTTTGATATAAATTCCATCTGCCGTTTATCTGTTCACGAAAGATGAACTCAGCGCGAATGTTCGGACATTGGACAAATTATCGTAACTATGATTCCTTAAGTGCACGCACAATGTTAGCTGACAAAAATACTGATGTTGTTGACTTAAACTGAAAGATTCAAAGTCAAATTCTGGGAGACTTCCGCTCATACAAATCGATCGATCGTCTTGACAATGAAGAATTATCCAGTGGAGTTTCTAAATTTATTGGAAAGGCTTGGTATGCCACCGGATCATTTCCGTCTCAAAGTAGGATCTGTCGTTATTATATTTCGCAAATTCGTGCCGAAACTGTGTAATAGAACCCGACTGATTGTGGCGCAGCTATCGAATACAATGAGGAAGAATGTTGGATTCCGTTTCCAGTGAAAATTGAATTTTAGATGACAATCAACAGGACACAAGGATAGTCGCATAGTGTGTGGCATAAATTTGGAAACGCTATGTTTTACACAGGAACCGAAACCAAAAAATGTTTTTATAAAGTTTTATCAGGCGTTTTTTAAATGATAAATTCAACTTTAGTTTCATTTCAAAATATATAATTTCACGCAGAACAACGGCAGCGGGGCCAGCTAGTTTCATATATAATTTGAATGATTTAATAATGTATATACATATTTATGTTGCGTTAAAGATTAAGTCATCGCTGATGTATATGTCAACATTTCAGAATACATAAAAAAACTGATTTATTTATATTAAATCTAATATACGTATATACTCTTTGGCAGTTAATGGAATTTAAGTGTGCTCTGGCGACTCTACAAAAAACGAGACCCCATGATCTGCGCCAACTATCGTGGTATAAATCTTCTCAACATCGCGTATGAGGTTCTATCGAGCGTACTATGTGAAAGACTGAAGCCCACCGCCAACAAATTATTGGCCTTATTAGTGTGGCCTTTGACCTGGCAAATCAACAACTGATCAGATATTCACCATGCGTCAAATCTTGAAAAAGACCCGCGAAAAGAGAATCGACACGCACTACCTCTTCGTCGATTTCAAAGCTGTTTTTGACAGCACGAAAAGGAGCTGCCTTTATGCTGCGATGTCAAAATTTGGCATCACCGGAAAATTAATATGCCTCTGTAAACTGACGTTGAGAAACACCAAAAGCTTCGTCAGGATCGAGAAGGCACTCTCCGAACCGTTCGATATCAATCGAGGTGTCAGGCAAGGCAACTCTCTACCGTGCGACTTCTTCAATCTGCTGCTGGAGAAAATAATTCCAGCTGCAGAACTTAATCGAGAAAGTACAATCTTTTTTCAGAGTGTACAGCTGCTGGCGTATGCCGATCATATTGATATCATCGGCCTCAACACCCGCGCCGTTAGCTCTGCTTTCTCCAGACTGGACAAGGAAGCAAAGCAAATGAGTCTGACAGTGAATGAGGGCAAGACGAAATATCTCCTGTCATCAAACAAACAGTCGTCGCACCCGCGACTTGGCTCTCACGTCACTGTTGGCAGTCATAACTTTGAAGTTGTAGATAATTTCGTCCATTTAGGAACCAATATTAACACGACCAACAAAGTCAGCCTAGAAATCCAACGCAGGACAGGTGCTACTACGGACTGAGTAGACAATTGAGAAGTAAAGTCCTCACTCGACAAACAAAAACCGAACTCTATAAGTCACTTATTATTCTCATCCTGCTATATGGTGCAGAGGCTTGGACGATGGCAACAACTGATGAGTCGACGTTGAGAGTTTTCGAAAGAAAGATTCTGCGAGAGATTTATGGTCCTTTACGCGTTGGCCACAGTGAATATCGCATTCGATGGAACGATGGGCTATATGAGATAGACATTGACAGAGTTCAGCGAATTAAAAGACAGCGGCTACGCTGACTGGGTCGTGTCGTCCGAATGGACGAAAATACTCCAGATCTGAAAGTATTCGACGAAGTACCCACCGGGGGAAGCAGAGAAAAAGGACGACTTCCACTCCGTTGAAAGGACCAAGTGGAGAAGAACCTGGCTTCGCATGGAATCTCCAATTGGCGCCACCTTGCGAAAAGAAGAAACGATAGGCGCGCTTTTGTAAACTCGGCTATAACTTCGTAAACGGTTTCTACGCTAGTAAAGAAGAAGATATACTATGTTATAATGTCGCTCTTCCAGGTATTTGTAACATGTATTCGAATACCTTCTCTGTGCTCTAATGTCAGACCTAAACTTACTCGGTTTCGTATACTAGTTTTCCAAAAAATAGGAAAATTAATTTTCTTGTAAGTGTAGTAAAGTAAATTTAATTCCTTTAAAGACTCAGAATCATAGAAAACTTCTTAATTTGATTTGTATGACATTTTTAGCATCTGTTATTATCTGTTATGCTATTTTGCATTTTATGTAAATATACATATGTACATATATACAAATAAGTACACGCATTTGTTCAGTACGAGCAAACACAATCCGCATGTAAATATTTTTCACCGTTCTTACTAATACTGAAAATACCACATACAAAATTCATTTCCATGGACTATTGGTGGTGAAGATGGAAAGTGTGAAGTACTCTGATGAATACCAAAATTAGTATTTTACAAATTTCAATTTAAACTTATCAACATACATGGTTGAAACTTCTGCAGAAACACATTAACAAATACATTTAATTAAGAAGATTAAATATAAAGTTCTTTAAAACAAAATATATTTGAATTTCATGTTGAAGGCAATATGGATAATGGTTTTGTTAATCCGACAACATTTGGTTAAGTTTGTTAGCTTGCGGATTTTGAGTGAATTGTGTAATTGCTTGAGCATACGAGTATCATGAAGATTGCTTCTACGTCCTGGAATACTGCAGTGCATCGACTGAAGTGAAAATCAATTTCCATGATAACAAAATAATTTACAACTATATTGGCAATTTTTAATAAAACTGAAATTCAAAAAGTGCTTGAATTCGTAAAATTCCAGTGAACACTAAGTTTTTTTGTTTCAATAAAACGTGAGAAATGTGGATATCAATTTTCAAATAAGAGTAAAGCTCAATAATTGTTACTTCCCAGCGGGATTTGGTAGACATTGGTAAACGAACGAGGTAAACGATGCAGCATGACAAGTAAAAGTAACAGATCACTCCTTTCGCTTACCATAGGGACGAAGAATTATTCAATGCCACAGTTAACGAAAATTAATTAATTTTTTATTTTTATTAATTTTGCTTTATATATAAAAGTGCATGCACGATTAATGATTTTTTGCCCTTCATACCGAAGTAATTGTATTCCAGCAACAATTCAACTGATGTAAATTTATGCAATGATTTTTCGATTGCATTGTGACCTATCAGGGGTCGAATCGTTACATCCGTGCACGGATCGGCAAACATACGAAAGAAAATTACATGATACGTCAATCATATGCGGTGATTGGCATTATGACATACGATAGCAAACGGATCGTAATGTATTTTCAATTCACTATAGTTTTTAAATTCCACATTGCTTTGGATCGTATTTTTAGGTCGCAATTTATGTGGAACTGTCAAAACTGTTGCGAAATTTTCAATAAACTAACAGAAGTAAAAGTTCTAAGCACCGTGTATGAGTTGACGCAGGGATATCTCGGCGTGGTAACAAAATGGGCGGTCGAAAGTGGACTCGCCATAAATCCAAATAAAACAGAAATGGTTTTATTTAGTAGAAGATACAAGATACCTGAGGCGCCTTTGCCGCTATTGGGGGGTATTCGCTTGAAACCGGCGGATACTGTGAAGTATTTAGGGATCATCCTGGATAGGAAGCTTTCATGGAAGCCGAATATCGAGGAGAGAGTCAAAAAGGCATCGATTGCCCTATACTGCTGTAGAGGAGCTATTGGCAAGAGGTGGGGCCTCTCACCGAAGGTGGTACTCCGGCTCTATGACACCATAGTCAAGCCCATAATGTTCTATGGAGTCTTCATGTGGTGGAGGGCTTTACAGAAGACCACACTTGCTAAGAAACTTGAGAGCGTTCAACGAGCTGCGCTCATCAGCATTTGTGGTGCATTAAGGTCCACCCCAACCATTGCACTTAATGCAATTCTGAACATAACGCCGGTAGATATTGCCGGAAGGTGTATGGCCGCAAAGGTGGCCATTAGGCTCAGAGAGTATGGATTCCTAAAGGAGCGGGTATCTGAACACTCGGATATCCTCACAAGCTTCGACTGCATACCGGATCATCTGGATCATGGAGTCGCTATATCGAACTCCGGTGGCTCCTTCTCTGCACATATACCGACGAGGGAGGTTTGGCAGGGAAGAAGCCGTTGGAGGAGAAGGGCAGTAAGCTTCTTTACAGATGGGTCAAAGCTTGGGGGGAAGTTTGTTGGAGGAGTCTACTGTTGGGAGCTCTCCATAAAATCCAGCATCAGATTTCCCGACTATTGCAGTGTTTTCCAGGCTGAGGTTGCAGCCATCAAGGTAGCAGCAGATATGCTGCTCAGTAGAGCGTCTAACTTCAGGGAGGTGACCATTCACTCGGATAGCAGAGCGGCGATTCTAGCCTTGAACTCATTCACAGTGCGTTCAGGGCTGGTCGAAGAGTGTCTGGCGTCACTGTCTCTGGCGGCGAGAGCTTTCATTATAAGACTTGTATGGGTGCCGGGCCACAGCGGAATCGCGGGCAACTGCAAAGCTGATGAGCTAGCAAGGAAAGGCACCCTAGAATCACTATCTGTAGAATGGGAACGGGTAGGTGCTCCGGCATCCTCTTGTGTTCTACTACTAGATAGCTGAGCCTGGCGGCTGCTCGGTCAGCGATGGGTCAGCATTAGTACCTGCACGGTCGCAAAAGCCTTTTGGCCAAAGATAGATCGAAGGAGATCTAGTGATCTCTTTGCCCTCAACAAGGCTAGCCTCTCATTAATGATGGGGCTCTTGACGGGCCACTGCCCCATTGGCATACACGCTGTAAGACTGGGAATCTTACCGGACGCCGCATGCAGAAGCTGCTTGGAAGAAGATGCAGTAGAAACTAGCCAGCACTTTCTTCTTGACTGCCCAGCTTTTGGGAGATCAAGACTGAGGCACTTGGGGCACATACCTTCAGACATCCCACCGATCTGGCGAGCATTGAAATTAATCGCCTCTGTAAATTTGTATTGGATACTAAACGGTTTGCCGATCTCTAAGTTCGAACACGGGAGAAATGGACACCGGGGTAGCGAACCGCTTCACCTCAATCGACCAAACGATAAGAGATCAAATAAAGTATTCTTTAATACATTTAATTAAAAAATGTATACGTCCTTAACCTTGTAGATAATTTTATTTTTATTGTCAACTAAAATACAAAAATTTCGTTCATATAAATAATTTTTTTTTAAATTTTTAATCAGATATTCCATTCATTGCTTTTTTTTGTATGTCCTTTATTACTAAAAATTATAAAATACTTAAAAATTTAAAAAATTTTACTCACATTTCCATAAATTTGTCTATTGCGATTGGTAGTTCGCGTTCGAACGAACGGATACGTTTATATACTCGTTCACGTATGTCATCATGCCAGATCACGATAGAAGCGTTACGATCACGCCCGTCATAATACGAAATACAGGCTTTTACGTGACGAATGATACGTTCACGGATGTAACGATTCGACCCCTAGTCTTGTATTATAGGCATCTGCAATAAAAAATTTTGTTTTTTGAATTAAAATGTGACACTGAAGTGTAATGTTTTTAAATAAACTCACATATTTTTCCTTGTTGCCTTCCAATTCTGTGTATAGTTCTTTTAATGCATCGTCGGTCTTTAATGGAAATATGTATGTACATACATATATTTATAGTCTTGCGCCTGCAACTCATTGCATTTATGAAGGCATTATTTGTTGACTGTGCGGTGGTGAGTTTTCGCAACAGCTCACTTGTGGTGTCAACTTGTTTTGTCAATTTCTCTATATGTTGTTGCATTTCGTCAATTTTTTTTTTTAGACTGGCGATTTTGCATGGACAAGAATCTGAAAACATAAATTAAACACATCATGTAGTGAAATATCTACTTTTCGCATTAAAAGAACTCACTTTCGTTTTTGTAATTTTCCACAACCGATTTCACGCTAAAAGACTTCAGCCCGTGGATGAGTTACCATTATAGGTCCTTGCTGTGAATAATCGGTAGAAATACAAATTGATTATTGTCAGGCAGACACATTAATTTGTATAAAATAAGTTAGACATCATAGATTTGCTCCGCTTCTTCGGTGTCAATGTTAGCTATGAAAACGCCCAAATCTACCATCGATTTCAATGGTTCCATAAATAGATTGCAGCAGTTTTTCAAATCTTTTCCATGCATATAAACATCATCATCTTTCTTCGATAATCTTACAATTTGTATTGCCACTCCCGGTTTAAGGTAGCAAAAAATATCCTGTAATTTATCGCTGATATTAAAGTCATTTCCATAAAATCAAATAATTTTCCACATCTATTGACTTTTGGACCCACATATCTGTCTTTTGTAAACACGTTTTCATATTGGTATCTGTTATTTATTTGTTGTAATGTTTCTCGGGGTCTTATAACGAACCGCTTTAAGGTTTTGGAAGAAATTTTCGAAAGCATATGCTGAGAATAAATTCAGAAAACCGCACGATTTAACGGAATCCACCAAATGCAGCACTTAATGTACATTATAATTCATTTTTTCTTCTCCATATAAGGTTGGGAAAAGGTGCACGAAGTAATTAAGCATTTGCTTTATTTCTTCTAAAATGTTTTCATAGGTTTTTTGTGACGAAATCAATGCATATGCACAGTGCAACAAAGAGAAATAATAATAAATACTGTCAGATACAAGGTATGTGCGATACCAAAGTTTTCGACAGTATATTTTTCTGATGCTTTGTCAACTGATATCCAATATTCGGACCATCTATTAGGCATTTAGGCATTTTTCTTACAACTCCAAGATCTAAAAGGTGCATTAGTTCAACAGGAAAAGCGGATACCATTGCCACACCTCTTTCTTCGAGACACGATTTTTCAATTTTTTTATGATGGCCCACGCTATTTCTTGCAGCAAAGTCATCGTCAGTTCGAAGATTTTCCGTTAATGTACTGTAAGTTATTTTTTTTATTGTTTATTTTTTTACCCACTTGTGTGCACTTGCTAGATCCTTGAAAAGAGTTGTGACCCACTGTTTGGCAGATAAATGCTCTTGCTGGGCATCGCAAATAAAGCATCGCACTTTTACTTTGATTCTTCTGTCATTGACTTCCATTCCGTATTGCATTAAGATTTTTAGCTCATAAGCAAAATCGTGTAAATAATTATTCACGTCTGCCGGTTTCTGTTTGCCTTCAAAAACACCAATCAAGATCACCTTCCTATTTCTTTTTGGATGCAATTTTGCCAATATAGGTCCCAAACTTACATTTGAGCTTTTGTCCAAAGGTAAGCCGTCAATACCGACATCGATTTTATTTATCAACGTCACTCAACGTTATCGCGATACTCTTTAGTTGCTTTTCTAGGCCTATGTGCAAATAATTTCCTGGCGCAACAGTTCTCAATATGCAGGTCGCTTGCTGTAAAACTGCTTTCGAAGATGTTGGTACAGAAATATTCTCCGACTGCGATATTTTTAACAAGTCATCGAAGCAGTTCCTTTCTTCTTTTTCAATAAATTCGACTTCAGCATCAATATAATCAAAACTACAATTCACCGCATCCTCTTCAGAATCATTTTGAGCTTTTATATAGTAGCTGTAATTGAATTGATTGTATGATCTGGTTGATAATTATTGTGAAACGCAATTTCATTACTCTCATTTGGACGAAAACTATCAGCAAGATGTGCGGCGAATGCATTTGTTTAATAACCGTTTTTATCAGCCGATAGCTGAGATAAATTTTTGGGTATTGACTCATCATCATCAGGGGTATCATGTCTGAACGTTGTGTCTGTTTAACGCAACATAATGCCTGGTTTTCACTAGGTAAAAATAATTGACATCAAAAACTGCCTAAACGAACAGCTGTGCTTTTGGTGGCAAATGCGTTTTCATTACAACATCCAAACTGACCGAATGTCGATACTGCAGTGCCTTTCAAAAACTGTCGTCAATTTTTTGTGTCAGATGATTGACCACCTGTTTTCATTTATGTATGTCAATTGTGAACAGGCAATTTTGACAGCTGTTAAATTGAAGATATAATTATTTTTAAATAAGTGCGTGAAAGTGTAAAAATGAATAAAAATAGAAAAATTGCAATAGTAACTGCGGCGTTATGTCTTATAACGTCATTAAAAGCTTGGAAAAAGAAAAGGACTCAGCAAAGGAAACCAAAGCAGTGGTGGATTAGACCAGGATTAAGGAATCGTTGCACCAGTGGATTTTACGCCACACTTCGATCCAAGCTGGTTTCTCAGGACCCAAAGTGGTTGAAGAACTTCCTGAGGATGACTCTGGAAGATTTCGATTTTTTAGTGTTGCGTCTTACTCCATATATATTTACAAAAGAAACACACGATTCCGTGAAACGATCTCGGTCGGTGAAAGACTGGCGGTAACACTACGCTATTTAGCCACAGGTGATAACTTCTCGAGTTTTATGAGTGTTTTTCTATTGGGGAAAACTACCATCTGCCATATAGTGCATAACACGTGTAGTGCAATTTTTAAAGCTTTAAAGGACGAGTTTTTAAAAGTGAGTATTCATGCCTATTCACGTTAGTCAGTGATAAATATAAAATATTTTCTAATAAGGTTCCAAACACTCATGAGGAATGGACAGAAATAGCGGAACGTTTTTACCAGCGATGGAATTTCCCTAATTGTTGCGGTGCATTGGATGGGAAACATATAGCAATTCAGGCGCCTGCGAACTGCGGTTCTGAGTATTTCAACTACAAGAAATACAATAGCATCGTTTTGATGGCTATGGTTGATGCCGACTATAAATTTTTATTTGTTGAAGTTGGAGCTTATGGTCGGGAATCTGATGGAGGCGTTTTCGCAAGGTAAAACTAATATAAAATAATATCATTGAACGTAATTCATTTCTTATTTTATATTTATTATTTTATTACTAATTATAAAAATACTAAGTTCATTTAAAATATATATAAAAAGATATAAAAAAGGAACATTAGGTACATCATTTCATTTGACTAGTTAAAGATTTTATATTTAAACGGCATTATGCTGAGCTATAAAATAACAGCAAAATTATGTTTTATTACATATACAATTCTGCAACTGTTAAGAATTTCACACGGTAAGAATTTCTGCTGATACTTAAATATCAACTCACATACATATGTCCTGCTGGAATTCTCTGGCCAGTTGTGGAGATTCTTGGTCCCACTCACGGCCGTTTGATGCCACAAAGTTGCCTAAATCATCCCAAGCATCAGTTTTTGTAGCAGATGTGAGGGTCTCCAGCGCACGTTGAACTACTTCAATGTATCCATCGTCGTTTTTTTCAACACGACGTTTCCTTAAATTGGGTCGTTATGTAGATGGCGTTGGTGGTATATCGCCAGATACCATTTCCGACTCAAACAATATTGTTGGAGTGGTCAGGGTCGACGAGCTGTCCTATAATAACAAATAAACACATGAAAAATAAATATTAATATTTTTTTTATAAATTATTATATATACATATATGTATATACTTACATTTATTAAATTTGAAGTGGTGCTCGCTTCAACATTTAATGTAGGCTCGAGGAACTTTAGCGAATTGTAGAGTGGGTTCATGGTAGGCGTTCTTCCAGCACCTTGTCCACTTTTTGTATGAGCCCTTCGGTTGAAGGCCGCCTAAAAGATATATGTATATGTATATGTATAATGCAATTTGTTGTGTACTATATGTGAAAAACTTACGCGAAAAGAACAACGAAGGCTGTTCCACTTGGCTGATACTTCGGCTCGTGGCATATTTAGTGTTTCTGCCACTTCATGCCACTGAGCCTCACGCAAATTCCTATCGCGATAATCGGCGGAAAGGAAATTCCAGGTTCCTTCCCTTGACTCCATTTCTTGAATTGGTTGCTCAGTCTCCTCCGCTGTCCACTTTGCGTTCATTTTTCGCACCCGCTTGATTCTTGGAATTAACATTTCTGTATTTGCACTCATTTCTTCTGCCATTTTGAAACTGAAAAAGGTTGGAATAATACATTAATTGAAATTAGAAAATATAATAAAACACTTACCTTGAAAAGTGAAAAATCTTTTTTATTTATTTTTGCACATCATTCGCGCGGCAAATGGAAATAATTTGCCAACATGTTGGCAAATCTAATTTTGCTGTCAAATATTGCCACATAACGTATTTTGATTGTTTTCATTTCGCTGTCAATTTAAATTGCCGTTCGTTGGCAAATATGCCGGCAAACGCAACTGACACCATATGACAACCCGTTTTCATTATTTTGACAGCATTTGACGTCAAATATGACCCAGTGAAAACCAGGCATAAGCTGCATGGCATTATTGTTGTAAGCAAAATAATAATAATAATTCTCAATTTATATGTAGCCACATGCAGTGATGCATTTTCGTCAAGAATAAGTATTTGAGTACATTTGAAATTCATATGACAGCGTCAATAGTTTATGCAGTTACACGTTGCATACTTTTAGGGTAATTTTATTTGTGGTGCTGCTCAAGCAAAATATACATACGTATGTATTAATATGTTCGGACCGACAACGAAAACATGTTTTCGGGGGAAAAACTGGTTTTCGCAAGAAAACTTGTGTTTTCGCCCATGTAAAATCTGTCAAACGAAAACTCAGTTTTCGCTGAAAACTATTTGAAAACTTACATTCCACTCGTTATAGTCGGTGCCTGCTCTAGTTTAATCGATTTTTTTGGAAGACATATTTTGCCGGCCCTAAATTGTCACTTGATATTTGTTTACATTCCATACACAAATACAGTTGACAGTTGATATTGAATATTGAATTCAAAAAATGGAAAAACAAAAATTCAAGAAAAGAAATTGGTGGAGTGACAGGGCAGAAGCCCTACTGATTGAATTGCGGCAGAATAAAATTAGTGCTAGGGATGGCAAGATTGGTTACAGAATCGATTCTCGATTCTGACTATTTTTCTATATTTTTCGATTCTAAGAATCGATTATCCGGGGGCAAGAATCGATTCTTTCGATTCTAATCGATTTTAAATTAAAAGGCCAAAAATTTATTTATTAAATCACAAGGCATAAATTGAATGAATTATTCAAATCGATTAAATAAAACACAAAAATAGTTAAAAACAATTACATTGTTTTGTTTATAAATAAGGTACCAAGAACATAACATTTCATTTAATTTTTTTTTTAAATAATTCAAGTTGTTTAAACAAGTTTAATAAAATAAGTTTTTCAATAAATTTAAAATAAGTAAAACAACAATAAGCTAATTGTCAGTTTAAGCAAACCTTACAATTTCCGTTTATTTGATTTTTCGAAATGTTTGATGAAGCTAGACGTATTATTATTATATTTAAATTGCTTTTCACATTGGTGACACTGGACATTCGACCCGTTGTTTATTTTTTTAAAGTAAATCCATACAGCGCTAGGCGCTATTTCAATAAATTTATCGTCAAGAATTAAGAATCGCGAGTTTTTTTGTGCTCGTATGTAGTATGTATAACTTGAAACTAGTCACTTACAGGGCATCTCGACAGGATAGAATTTATAGAATACTAACTTTCAAACGTATTGCTATTGCCATTGCCAAATCTGTATGTGGGCATTTGTTATCATAACATAATAATTTTTTTTACAAATTAAAAAGATCCTTTCTTTAAAAATGTAATTCAGGGAAAAATAAGAATACATATTTTTTGACTACTCTATAATAATTGTGGCATAAATTTTATATACCAATTAATTTAATTAATAGTAAAGTCGAATGTCAAGAATCGATTCTTAATCAACTTTGACTAGTGAAGATCGATTCCGAAAACTCGATTATTTTACGAGAAAACTCGATTCTCGAGTAGAATCGGAATCGATTTTGCCATCCCTAATTAGTGCTTTTCGCGGGCCAAGGAAGAATAACTACATAGTGGAGGAAATTGCAATGGAGTTGCAGCAACAAGGGGTGCATTTCACGGCGAGTGAAATTAAATCTAAAATGCACAATCTTTCACAGAGATATAGGTAATTAAATAAAATTATGGAATAATATACATAGTTATTACATAAATATCATGTTTTACAGGAAAGAGAAGACAGCACTCGGGTCAACTGGCGGTTCCCCGTCGCACTGGCCACTGTACGAAAAAATTAGAGCCGTACTGTTGCCGTACGTCAGCTACGACGCCGAGAGCTTAGTTGAGGAAAGCTTTCAAAGTAAGAAACATTTGTTTTGTAAATCAGTATATTATTTATACTTACATACATATATACATTTTTAAAAAGGTGTTACTGACTCCGAACCACTTGAAATTTCGGTGAAATTTGTTGCTGCATCTCCATTGCCATCACCGGTTTGCCTACCTTCGCCCTCAGCGATGCCGATGTCGCCAGCCGATACTTCTTCGCAAACAATACCGTCTCCCGAGCCGAGTGATTCTATAAATAAAAAAAATGAATCATTTTCAGAGCCTCATTATTAAGAAGAAAATTTGAAAAAATTGAAAAACAGCTCGAGAAAGCAAGTCAGGAATCTAATGAAACCAGCATAAAAATTATGGACATGACGAAAAAAATGATTGAAAACGACAATAAAAAACCCAACTGATGGAAGAGTATATGAAAGAGTCTAAAGAAACAAATCAACTATTACTTGAATTTTTAAATAAATAAATAAACAAATGAATATATTTTGTTTTTGAAGATGTTTAACATTGACGTGAATTAGTTTTTATATGGAAAATAAATTAGAATTATATGGAAAATAAAATTAAATTTTGTTTGGTGTGTACAACTTTATCTTTGATTTAATGTGTATGTAATTGTGTAAAATGTAGACATTGTTATACAATATACACATGTACTTACCATAATATGTAAAAAGTGCTGTCCGAGTCATTTCTCCATTAATTGGGTCGTCAGATATGAAACATCACACGGATTTTGGCGTCTAGTCTCCAACTCTTCCAAAGCGCGTAACCATTTAGCGTTTAGCTTGTCGTTGTTATCATTTAAAAAATTGTGAAGGACACAACATGCTTTTATTATGGAGTTGGCATTCCGTACAGAGTTGTCAATTCCTTTTCCGATGTGTCGAAAACGGGCCTTGAGGTGTCCAAAAGCATTTTCGACATCTCTATGTACGTGTTTTCGAAAGAGCGTAGGTGAATACCTTCTCACCATTATTTTGATTTACGCTAAATAGATCCGGTTTCATTAGTTGTTTGCTAAATCGAAAAGCCGAATCCCCAATAATAAATACTGGCACATTTACGCTTGGAAATTCTCTAGACGTTTCGCTTAGTAAAGGACAATTATCTATTTCTTTCTTAAGTGATGACGTCTCATAAATTTGAGAGCCATTACATCGCTCGGGATACGTTTATGTATGTAAAACGGTATCTGAAAATACATTGTAAACATTACTTATGTACTTATATGTATATTGAGTTTTTAGAATTTACTTAGCATCAACTAATGCCATTAAAACGGTGGAATATCACCCTCTATAATTATAATAATCCACAGCTTCGTCAGATGATGGATGAATCTCAATGTGGCATCCGTCTGTATACAATTATTAGAACACTAGCGCAAATTTAAGATTTTATAACCAATTGCTCCTAAGCATTGTGGGAATCCAATTACCTCGAAACCAATCATCAATTCGGTTATATTTTTTTCTGTTTAGAGGCAACATTTTAAAATAGGATGGTTACAGTAATCTCCAGATTTCGGTGCAAAATTCCAATAAAATTTCGCAACCCGTAGATTTTCCTACACCGAACATGTTGGCGCTACTACGATACTCTGCAGATGACCCTAAAGCAAATAATGTTATAGTCACTCTTTTCTCGATAGGAATAGCTTTCCGGTAATTTGTATCCATTTTTTGTAACGGGCGGAGGATGTCACATTATTTATCAAAGGAACTTCGGTCCATGCGAAAGTTCTCTTTAAAAAAAGTAGATCAGTTTCTTTGGCAATCGTGTTCCCAAAACTAATTTTTACGTTGCTGGAATTAATAATATATGATTGAAAATTTTTGCATCAGTAGGAACATATACACACTTTTGCCCAACATGAATTAATCGGCATCCCAAGGTCCTTTATTAAATCTAGTACGATTAGATGTTGTTTCTTTAACTCGGCTATCTTTTTTGTCACATTCCAAGAGTTCTCTTGAAGAATTGTCGTTGAGAAGGATATTTATTTGGCTTCTCGAAGTCAATGCTTTCGCAATTAACATATTTTTCTCAGAATTCTAAAAAACACCACCTTTAGTAGTAATTATAAGCAAATATGAAGGATTTTAAAACTTACCATTCTCGTTGCTCAAATGTAAACAAACAATAAATTTGTGAGCTGTCAGTAAAAACTCAGCGAAAACACAAGTTATCGGTCCGAACGACTTATATTCCACAACATACAAATGTGTTTTCAATGTCGGTCCGAACATAGTTTATAATACTTGTGTTTCAGTGTCAATGGAAAGTGTGTTCAAGTGGAGCTAATAAAATCGTTTTAAAAGTAGTATTAGCTAGTGTGTAGAGAGGCTAGAGACAGCGACTGACATTTCTTTGCATATGTTCTGTAAACGATACCCTATGTCACGTGAATTTTATCCTTGTACTCTTTTTGTTTAGCATTTCAATTTAATCTCACATGAAGTATGCTTTGAAATGCTGCCTTAACTAACTTTCGTTTCCAATCACTTGCATAAAAAAATAAATGCAGACGAAAGGATAGTTAATTAAAATCAATGTAAGTGCAGAATTACGGATTTTCCATTTAAGTGAGTTCTCAGCAAAAAATTTATAATTATGCAAATGTAAAAAATGCTGAAATATTATCGGATTGGATTTACGTACAATTAAACGTATGTATATAAAAGTGAAAACCAGTGAAGCAGGATTTAGTTCGAGCAGTAGGGAAAATATAATGTAAGTACTAGTAAAAGCCAAGATGGGAAAAACCTGCCTTAATGGGCAGAATGGGAGAGTCCCCAAAGTCGACTGACTAATAAAACTTGTCAAAGAGTTTTGAGATAGTATTCTGAGTTGTTTGAGCACGCCCTAAAATTACAGCAACAAATTCATATTTTACATTTTTTTCTTGATAATTTAAATCGTCGAGAGTTAGACCTCAATTAAACACTTTTAAAATAGTCAAGGAGCTAAAAACTGCTCAAAAAGCCTTGTGGAACAATTGAAATAAAAGCTGGATACAAAAAGAAGCTCGATGTATGATTATTAAGTTGGCATGATGCCGAATTTCTGTGAGCTGGCGCAATTGGTGGCCAAGCCAGGGTTGTCGGTCTGAAAACTTTTGCTAAAGCGAAGTATGATAAAAGTGCTGTCATAGTTTTTTGCAAAAAAAGCCTAGGTTTCTTATTAAACAGGCATTATGACAATATCCTCGAAACGAAGAAGTTAACAAACAAAACGGTGCTTATTCCGCCTAAAACCTGCAATTTAACGCAAAAGTAATGGATTCATTTTATACATCTTAAATAACATCAACTAAATCATAATAAACAGATAAATAATTGCCAACGGGTAACAGTTTACGTTTCTGGTCCAATGCAATGTCATTCGAAAATTTCTTCTCAAATTTCTCCGTGTGAGTCAGCCGTCAGGCATTTTATATTCCGCATCGACGTGAATTGTTCTTCAGTTTGAAAATCCATTGAAATGCCTGACAGCAACAAAGTGAAAAGGTGTAAAATGGAGAACAGGTTTTAGTGATTTAATAAGAAGTTCATTAAATATAGTTGCCTTCCAGATTTGATATTTGACGATTCCAATTACCTATAACTCTTCGTTATTCGTTCGTTTTCTTCGTTCCTTTGTTTACTCTGTATTTACCTCATAAACAGCTTCTGTGACATTACTCCCTTGGTGTATTCGCCCGTCTGTTGTGAAATTTGATCTGTTACGTATACGCAATGGCTTACAGCTTTTCGAAGACTTTTGCTGCCTTCTCTGTAAGAAGAACATTTATATAGAAGCTCAGTATAGATGTGCGGGTTTCAATGTTTAAGTTACCGCGGCGCAATAACTTTTGTTCTCACCTTCTTGAGATGCATCATAAAATGAAAAATGGCATAAATTTCCAATTTGATTTTATGGTACTCACGTTTTGCAGTGATTGGTTGTGGCGAATTTAATGAATGTGCTCCAAATAAAATAACAATTACGCAATCTCTGTCATTGCATAGATAAATTGTATGAAGAGCATTCTTAAAGCTGATTTGGCTGACAGATTACAGACTGATAGGAAGTTTAAATTTAAGGAATCTCAATATTTATTGCACTTATACAAAATAAAGTCGGGTGACAGCATACGCTGACGAGGTTGTTCTTATGGCTAAAAGGAAGTTTCGAAATACTGTATATGAGCTAACCAAAAGGTATCAAGTAAATCGGAAAGGGTTTTATTTACCAGGAGGTGTAACAATTTTTAAAGATAGTATTACTTTTAATCAAACATTTTATACTCCTGCAACTTGAAATGACCAAAGAAAACGTTAATGGATTAAAGTAAAATTTCATATTATTTTAAATAACATTCACTAGATACAACCACGCTTACTCCCATAAAGCAAAATTTTAAATTTCATTTGATTTTTTCACTTTCTTTACACACATCAAGAACGAGATGAAAATTTGCATAAAAAGTGCGTTTGAACTATGCTACCTAATGACCAAAACTTGGCCAGATCGAACCAAAACTGTTCAGGCTTCTAGGTGCCGAATATGTGGACCCTAGTGCCTATAGTTGACTTTTACCGCAAAAATTAGCTAATATATGAGTTATCACAATGGCAATGGGTGAGTTAATATAACTGTATCTTTGTGCCCATAACTAGTTCTAGAACAACTGGCTGACTTTATTCCATATGATTGATGATTGTGTAGTATGTATGTACCTTAATGAAGTCCAAACAGTATGCATTTACTATCTGGCATGTTAATAGTATGTGGTACGGGCTAAAATAGATAAAATAGGTTGAATATAATTTCAACTTTGATTGTGATCCATTCACGGCCGGATGCGTTCCTTGCAAGTTGCATAATGCTTACACCCGAACTTAGCGCTTCCATATTTCTAATTTCTATTTGTGTGCTTGAAACTAATTTCTAACTTTGACTTATGAATGTCTAAGTTATGTAAATACTTAATCTGGCTCAACTTCGTCATGTAGTTTTGAGATATGGGCTTTCTCCCAAAACTGGTTGGTGCTAGATCTAATTTTCCTTTTTTTTACCCCTTGAACGCCTTGTATATTCGAGTTGTATGGAGGATTCCTAGACACGCCCTCTTTTCTACGCTGTTATATTTATCAACAAAATTAATAGTTTTTGTTAATGTCATTAATTATTCGCCATTAAGTCATTTCTATATTCCACTATCAAAGAAACCTACATGAAAAATTTTGTTGTTTTTTCAGTAAAGGCGATGGACTCTGTTTTTGTCAAGTGAAAGGTTTATTTGAAGAAATTGGTATTGCATTACCACACTTCGTGTATATCAAAGATATTATATTAATATTAAAACCCTAGTAACGACAATTGAATGTATTAACTAAAAGTAGAAAATTATTGGAGACTTCAAGAGGTGATTGGAATACAGCGATAAACAAAAACTCATGTCGTCAGAGCCTGTAGCATAGTAAAAATAATGCAGCTCACTACCCCCAAAAACATTAGCCGGCACGTACCGTTTATGAAATGGAAAAATTTAATATTAAATGGGAAGCAATTGGCAAACCTCAAACTATATTAATGCCGCCATTGTGTATTAAAGAATTACGTTATGTAAAGCATCTTAATCATGAATCAGAATATTCGAACTTCTTCACGGTCGGGCAATGGAACGTCTGCTTCATCGTCATCAATTAGGGAATCGGGTTCCCAATTTTTGGTGTTATGCTTTCACTCAGCAGAGAGGAGAAGAGTTTCCTCCATTTTTAGCATGCTCTGGGCATCAGTCACTAGATCACTTCTGGGGGTTCTACAAAAAGATGCTTCGGTCTTGAAAATTTCTGTTAGTCGCCGCATCTTTTCGTAGAATTTTCGAGGATTACGAGTGCTCTCAGAGAGCAGAAGTTTGTCGAACCTTCTGTGAGTTTTTTGACATGCATATGGCGGGTGCGTACCTTGGCTGCAAAAAGATAGTGGTTCGAGTCGATGTTAAGGCCTCGAAGAGTACACACGTCTAAAACATTGGAGACGTGTCTTCCCTCCATCACAATATGATTGATCTAGTTGGTGGCTTTTCGATCCGGAGACAGCCAGGTAGCTTGATGATTTTTCCTATTTCTAGTACTACAGATAACTATATCTCGGGCCTCGCCGAAGTTCATTAGTCTCAATTTATTTGGGGATGTTTTATCATGGAGGTTGAATTTACGGACCGTTGTGCCAAAGATACCTTCTTTGCCAACCTTGGCGTTAAAGTCCCTAAGTAAGATTTTGACATCGTGGCGAGGGCAGCATTCATCTAACGCTCAAAGAAGACTTCTTTGGTCACATCGTCCTTCTCTTCTTTCGGCGCGTGGACGAAAATCAACGATTCTTAAATAACTTCGTTTCGATGAGAATTGTGTATAGACGTTTATCCAAAGGGGTGAATGCTAGCATTTCTTGAACGGCGGTGATGTCAGCCTTTACTTTTACGAGGACAATGTGCAGCGGCACCTTCCCAATTGAGGGACCGGACATACTGGGTGCATGTCCTAAAATAGTTATTCTTAATATGTTTGCAATGTAATATGTCATCAAGATCCGTCTGCACATACGCGAACTAGTCCCTCGATTTTTGAGCTATCTGTCTGAAAATTTGCACAAGTTCTATCTCCAAAAAGTTGCTAATTTTTTGGAACCGCCGTTAGCGGACCACTAAAGCATACGGCTACGAACTCTCCAATTAAAATTTATTTTTTGTATGATTTGACAAGATACCTCCACGTTATTGTAATGAGGCTAAATAGAAGTGAAAATTTATATATACTTGTATGTAAAAGCGGACAGAGAGCTAACTAAACTACTTACAATTACATTATTTGGTTTGGCCTAACTTAACAAAACTTTCAGAACGGATGGTGACATCGACGACGAGAGACGAAACCAAATCATTTTATGGTCGTAATAATCGTCCACATAAGCTTACTATTCGTCGACTTGTTGAAAATTTCAAGCGTTCAGTATCTTTACATAATGTTCAAGTGCCAATAAAGCAAATAAGATAAGTAATGAAAATATTGCTGCCGTTCAGCCACGTTTTGCGAAGACCCCAATTTGTCGATTCCAAGATGTCATCAAGAAATTGAGGAAGGATTTGGCAATATCTGGTTCCAAAAAAATGCTGTTGCATACAGCACGTGCAACAATCGAATTATTGCGTAAAAAGTTTGGAGATTCGATTGTTTCAAGTAATTATGAAAATAAATGGTTGTTATTTAACAACATTAGACAATTTTTCTGTTATTTGCAGTCTTTAGCAATAAACCAGGCTCCTTTCAAGGTTAAGAATTCAATATTGTACGTGCTATTCATGATATATGACTTTATTTAGTGGAAAAAGTACTCTAAATTGGGTTAATCGAATTCGTTCCTGCAAAAGAAGTCGTGGGCACCATTCTGTGAAGAAATCATACCACTCTTATTGGAAAGCCCGGTGTTATGTTTAAATTAAAATTATACTATATTAAACTTTATTGAAATGAAGGCTAAGCGAAGTGTCTATACGAAATCAAATTTATATACACCAAATATTATTAATGAGTTGTGCAGAAACTAAAACCGATTTACACTAATTAGTTTGGTGTGAAATTGTAGTGTAAGGAAGATGGGGTCATGTGTAGAAGTTTGCGCAAGTGAGGAAAGTTCTCTGATCGCCATTCACGTAGGAGTGGCCAGAAACGATTCTGTTACATATAGCTCAAGCAGCTCACGACTTCCAGTCTTTGACCACGTATCCTCTGGGTAGCCTAACAACATCCGTTGGAAGGCGAGCTAAACTGAGAAGGTGAAATATCCCCTAAATAAGGTTCTGCGCTGGATTTGGGACCCGCCAAGTAAAAAACACCCCCAGTGAAAAGAAACAATAAGCCTCGCATGAGTGACCACCGCTTTTGATGACGACCATGGCAAACTACGAATTGAGGGCATACACCTGGAATGTCCGGTCCCTTAATTGGGAAGGTGCCGCTGCACAGCTGGTTGATGTCCTCGTTAGAGTGAAGGCTGACATCATCGCCGTCCAAGAAATGCAATGCACGGGACAAGGACTGAGACATTTACTACAATGGACATATAAAGGAGTACAAGTTTGGTGTGGGATTCGTGGTGGGAGAGAGACTCTATCGCCGAGAGCAATCATTCACTCCGGTGAATAAACGTCTAGCCACAATCCGTATCAAAGCGAGGTTCTTCAACATCATCATCAAGCTACCTGGCTGTCTCCGGATCGAAAGGCCACCAACCAAATCGATCATGTTGTGATAGACGGAAGACACGTCTCGAGTGTTTTAGATGTGCGTACGCTCCGACGTCATAATATCGACTCGGACCACTATCTTGTTGCAGCCAATACACGCACCCGACTCTGTGCAGCAATAAACGCATGTCAACAAACACAAGGAAGGTTCAACGTCGAGAAGCTGCAAACACAACAGAAAGCCGAATGATTTTCGACTCGACTTGCACTCCTGCTCTCTTAGAGCACTCGTCAACAACTCGTTATAAGAGAACTGTGGGACGGCATTTCAAATTCCTTACGTACAGCTGCAACCGAAGCCATTGGTTTTCGGAAATTGCAAAAGAACAGCTGGTACGACGAGGAGTGCCGTGTCGCAGCGGAGAGAAAACAAACTGCCTATCTCGCAACGTTACGATCGACCACAACACGTGCGGGATGGGATAGATACCGAGAGTTGAAGAGGGAAGCGAGACTCATTTGCAGACAGAAAAAGAAAGAGGCCGAAATGCGTGAGTACGAAGAGCTTGATAAGCTGGCCGACAAGGGTAATGCTCAAAAATTCTACGAAAAGATGCGGCGGCTTACAGAAGGTTTCAAAACCGTCGCATACACTTGTAGAACCCCTAAAGGTGATTTAGTCACTGATGCCCAGAGCATACTTAAATTATGGAGGGAACACTTCTCCAGCCTACTGAATGGCAGTAAAAGTACAACGCCAGGAGAAGGCGAACCCGATTCCCCAATCGATTACGATGGAGCAGACGTTCCATTGCCCGACCATGAAGAAGTTCGAATAGCAATTGCCCGCCTGAAGAACAACAAAGCGGCAGGGGCCGACGGATTGCCGGCCGAGCTATTCAAACACGGCGGCGAAGGACTGATAAGGAGCATGCATCAGCTTCTTTGCCAACGATTGGAATTTAAGTGTGCTATGCCCAATCCATAAAAAAGGATACCCCACAATCTGCGCCAAGTACCGTGGGATTAGCCTCCTCAACATAAGGTTCTATCGAGCATATTGTGTGAAAGATTAAAGCCCACCGTCAACAAATTGATTGGACCTTATCAGTGTGGCTTTGGATCTAGCAAATCAACCACTGACCAGTTATTCACCATGAGCCAAATCTTGGAAAAGAACCGTGAAAGGAGATTCGACACACACCATCTCTTCGTCGATTTCAAAGCTGCTTTCGACAGCACCAAAAGAAGCTGCCTTTATACCGCGATGTCTGAATTTGGTATCACCGCAAAACTAATACGGCTGTGTATACTGAAGACGAGAAACAGCAAAAGCTCCGTCAGGATAGGGAAAGACCTCTCCGAGCCGTTCGATACCAAACGAGGTTTGAGGAAAGGCGACTGCAGAACTTAATCGAGCAGGTACAATCTCCGAACAGTGTACAGCTGCTGGCGTATGCCGATGATATTGATATCATCTGCCTCAACACCCGCGCCATTAGTTCTGCTTTCTCCAGACTGGACAATTAAGCAAGGCAAATGAGTCTGGCAGTGAACGAGGGCAAGACGAAATATCTCCTGTCCTCAAACAAACAGTCGTCGCACTCGCGACTTGGCTCTCACGTCACTGTTGACAGTCATAACCTTGAAATTGTAGACAATTTCGTATATTTGAGAACCAGTATAAACACGACCAACTGTGGCCTGGAAATCCAACGCAGGATAACTCTTTCTAGCAGGTGCTACTTCGGACTGAGTAGGCAATGAATTAAGGTAAAGTCCTCTCTCGACTAACAAAAACCGAACTCTATAAGTCACTTATTATTTCCATCCTGCTATATGGTGCAGAGGCTGGGACGATGACAACAACTGATGAGTCGACGTTGAGAGTTTTCGAAAGAAAGGTTCTGCGAGAGATTTATGGTCCTTTACGCGTTGGCCACAGTGAATATCGCATTCGATGGAACGATGGGCTATATGAGATAGGCATTGACATAGTTCAGCGAATTAAAAGACAGCGGCTACGCTGGCTGGGTCGTGTCGTTCGATTGGACGAAAATACTCCGGCTCTGAAAGTATTCGACGAAGTACCCGCCGGGGGAAGCAGCGAAAGAGGACGACTTCCACTCCGTTGGAAGAACCAAGTGGAGAAGAACCTGGCTTCGCTTGGAGTCTCCAATTGGCGCCACCTTGCGAAAAGAAGAAACGATAGGTGCGCTTTTGTTAACTCGGCTATAACTTCGTAAACGGTTTCTACGCTAGTAAAGAAGAAGATATACTCTTTAGATAGTCTCCATACCCCAAATGCAAATATGTGTTATAATGTCTAGGTATTTGTAACATGTATTCGAATACCTTCTCTGTGCTCTTATGTCGGACCTAAACTTACTCGGTTTCGTATACTAATTTTCCAAAAAATAGGAAAATTAATTTTCTTTAAGTGTAGTAAAGTATATTTAATTTTTTTAAAGACTCAGAATTATAGACAACTTCTTAATTTGATTTGTACGACATTTTTAGCATCTGTTATGTTATATTGCATTTTATGTATGTAAGTATACATACATATATACAAATAAGTACACGCATTTGTTCAGTACCAGCAAACACAATCCTCATGTAAATATTTTTCACCGTTCTTACTAATACTGAAAATACCACATACAAAATTCATTTCCATGGACTATTGGTGGTGAAGATGGAAAGTGTGAAGTACTCTGATGAATACCAAAATTAATATTTTTCAAATTTCAATTTAAACTTATCAACATACATATATGGTTGAAACTTCGGCAGAAACACATTAACAATACCGGAAGGGCTAAGTTCGGGTATAACCGAACCTTTTATACTCTTGTACCTTGAAAGGACTAAAGCGTTTTTATTAAAAAGTATTGCAATGTAGGGAATTTAATATTTATTATTAGACGAAATAATGAATGGATCAAAATTAATTTTGGTATTTATTAAGTTCTACTATAAGTCATACACACGAACAAAAGTGAATTTTTACAAAATATCTTCGATATTAAGTATATAAAATTTAGGAACTAGAAGCCACGCAAATTCTGAAGTTCCAAAATTCTCACAATACGGTTTTTGAGGAAATTGATAGTAAATTTACAAGACATCTTATTAAAAGCCATAGAAAAAACCCATTTCCACAATTTGCAGGAATTTTTGCCCGAATTGGAGTTTTTAAATACCATTTTTGAAAATTTGGAGAAATAAAAGTATTTGTTACATTCAAAGCACAGGGTTACTGTGAGAGTGACACGTCGCTAGACAAAGCTAGAAAATTGCATCTTTAAGTTCTATTACTATTTTTAAGAAAGATATAAGACAAATTCAAAGACTGAAGAGTATTCGAGTAAAAATTAATATTTTTCATTGTTATTCAGATTGTGAGTGTACAACTCTTTATCGTTTATAATAAATTTTGTAAAAAAAATGTGTGGAAGTATTATTCTGAATAATAAAAATCAGCGAAGATCGTTTTGCCGCCCCCCAAGACTTTACGCCCGGGGCGACGGCCCCCTTCGCCCCCTCCCCTAGCTACGCTACTGCGAACAATACCAGGCGAGGCAATATTAGTTATAAGCGGTAATGCCCTAATTGATATTCCAGCATATGAAAGTGAAAAGCTGTGGGATCTAAAGTAATCATCCGATAATAACAAGAGCGCAATACAACAAATAAATAAAGATACAATAACAACATGACAACAAAGATGGGAGAATCAAAGGCACCGCTGTGGAAGACCTGGTTGGCCCAATAAACGCGGACAATTTAATCAGCGTCATGTTGGGGAGTGAAGGAAACTGGGCGATTATTAAGAAATTCGCATCAATCTTTCTACGCAGCAAAAAGCGGGACCTGGACGCATGTGCGCAGATGTAAATCTCCCAATGAGAACAACGGAACGCCACTCTGAAGTAATGTAAATTTAATGACCTGCAAGTGGCACATACCGTTGCCGTGACGACAGCACTGATGATGCGGAAGACGGAAGGCATTTTCCACTCCCTCAACCGCAAAAAAAAGCTAGAAAAAACGTTAACTTCGGCTGCACCGAAGCTGATATACCCTTCCCAGGCGCATTTCTTTTAGTAACTACTTGTCCAGTTTGTATGGAAGCTATAAGCTATAATAATCCGATCTGAAGAATTTTTGCGGAGATTACATTGTTGCCTTAGAAAATAATCTATACCAAATTTCGTGAATATATCTTGTCAAATGCAAAAGTTTTCCATACAAGAACTTTTTTCCGATCGTTCAGTTTGTATGGCAGCTATCGGAGATTATATATAGTTTTATATACAAGAACTCTTTCCGATCGTTCAGACAGACAGACGGACATGGCTAAATTGACTCAGCTCAACATACTGATCGTTTATATATATACTTTATAGGGTCTCCGACACTTCCTTCTGGGTGTTCTTAATAACGAATTTCGTGACAAACTTAATATACCCTGTTAAGGGTATAAAAAACAAAAACACTACTTTGAAAAACAATTACAAATTCGGAACGGCAAACACATAAAACCAAACATATTGTTTCCATTTGTTATATTTTTTTATTTTTTTCTACATTTTCAGAACACTTTGTCACATTATACGCATCGAGTCGTCTTTAGGCTTACTTATTTACCAATTTGTGGTCAGACCTGACAACATGAGTAATGTGGAAGCGAAAAAATGTCATTCATACCCATTAAACTCATTCTACCCTTGAACGTTTTAGACTAGACTGTTACAAGTTCACTACTTTCGCATTTCTATTGGAAGTTCCATTGCCATTTAAAAATGTGTTTGAAATTTTGAAAGAAAAACGGGGTGGCTGGTACGTCTATTGTTAAGTTCAAGAGTCAAATAAGTATTGTTTTATATAAACAAAACTCTCACATCTACAACAGAAGGGGTTTTAACCAACAAACACTTCCCCGTTTTTTTTATTTTTAAATAAAAAGTATAATGTTTTATTATTTAAATATATCAATATGCCAAAATGCAAGAGGTTTCAATTTTAAATTAAATTTCTTTGCTTAGTAACTACATTTACATGAATTTATCTTTCTTCTACACAAAACCCGCAAATAAATGTATGTATGTATTTATAAATTGATGCATATTCCTTGATAATAATAAACATTGTTTGCATAAATGATTTTGCTAACTAATTTTGCAATAATGTAAATAAATTTTGTAATTAAATATATACAACAATTTCATAACTTTACAAAACGAAAGTTTGTTGCAAGCGAATTTCATGGAATTTCATTCCTTTTCAGTACAAAATCCATTGAGGCATGCGAGTATATTTCTACCCGCTTTAATTGTTATATAACAGTATTATACTACATATATATGTACCTAAGTATGTACATATATAACAACGTTTCGTTTTGTGGCACTAGTGTAATGCACATACTGAGAAGTGTTTTGACACAGAGTCAAAATATTGTATATTTACTCGTATGTTCTGCAAATGAATGGAAAAGTTCACTCATGGCGAAATGAAAATTTGTGTGTGAATATGCGGGTCTGCACTGAATCCAACAATTTATTTGATTGCCACGCATTTATTCAGCGAGTTTTCGCACTTTTAGTAATTTTCAGTATAAGTACTTGATGGAGAGAGGGCGTGGTTATAATCTGACCCATTTTCTTAACAGCGTATGAAGAAGTGCCAAACGGCTTCCTCCCAGCATGTTTGGTTGAGTTAGCTTCATCTGCTTGCAAGATACTCGTATGTATGTATGTACATTTAACCTTTCAGAGGGCGGGGTCAACAATAATTTGGGAAAAATATTCTAAACATATCATTGTAATTAAAAATATATAAATCAAAACAAGTAAGGAAGGGCTAATTTCGGGTCCAACTTGCAAGAGTCAACGGCTGGGAACCATATGGAATAAAGTAAGACGGATGTTCGATAATTGATTAAAAGGGTGAAGTTTACACCCAATTTTATATAGTTTAGATACAAAGATACACTATTATGAGTAAAACACGCTCTCCAACTTTCCTCAACATAGCTCACATATTGGACGAAAGGTATTATATGGTATAATGTCCGTCGTAAGTTCTAAAATCTTTATAAATATTACAAAGACCTTTCTGCTTAATGGTCGTTACTGTAACCTGATGCCGGGAACAACATTATGAAAGGTTTGAAATGCCACATTTTTCTTCGATCGATCAATTGGCTTATCTAATATCCAATTTCATAATGCATTGACATACAAGCGTCGGATTTTTAGTAGTTACGATCAATATCTTACTGATGGACAATGTTATCATTGACAAAAACTCAATTATTTTCCGAAAATTAATTTACTTTAGTAATCGTAGTAGTTTGAAGATATTTATCATCATTATTTTGATGTAAGTGGGCGTGGAGTTATTGTGCCAAATCAACACCACAAGCAACAGACTGAGAGCTTGGCCAAGTACCTACATATGTATATTGCTACACATCTTATAGTAAAGACAAAGTCAAGTAATAAACAGAACTGCCTTAAAGCTAATGTGGCTCTGTGTGTATATATGGTATGTCTTAACTTGTTCAATAAAATTGGTAACTTTTTCAGTGAGATAAACATTATGATGATTGGAAATTTTTCTGAAATACGCACCTCACGTTTTTTTATAATACTATTGTTTTAGTTAAAAATTAAATTTTTATACCATATTGTTTTGCTGTAAAGCAAATCTCGTATAAACAATTTAGGTAAAGTAAAATGTGCCCTAGCACATCAAATAATCGAATATCTTCCCTAATTTCACAATTTGCGTTCTTGATGTAATTTCTCTGATAAAACAATCTATCACAGCGCCCCATTGATTTAAATGAACCTACCTACCGGCTGACACGTTTAATGAGAATATATGTATACATATGTAAGTATAATAGGTATGAGCGTATGAGTACATAAATCGAATCAAGTGTTCAATCTAGGTGTTGTTTAATCATATTTTCAAAAAACGCATTAAACAGCTGAAATATATCACAATTTGATGCCTTGAAGACTTAGCGCCTTTTATTGAATTTTCACTTCCACCTTAAGTGTCATATTTAAATAATCTGCTCGCTATACATCCTATTCGAAGCCAATTTTGTGGAAACGCTTTTCGCACTTGCACTCATATTTATATTTGTACAGTGTAAACACAGGCATCTACTAAGTATGTGTTACAGAAATATCGACCAAAAAAGGCTTTACACTCAGAAAATGAACGATAAATATGATAAACGCACCCCAATACGTGTTGTACGAGTATTGCATAATACTAAAAATTACATAATTTGCCTAATACGCCAGAATGACAAGAAACTGTGTGAGAATCGGGTATAAGAATTTAACGAAACCGTGCCATTGTACATTTTTAGATGAAATTCTTTTCCTCAGGAAGTGTTCGACCCTTTTTACAAAATTTATGCACCAGATTTTAAAAAAGTATATATTCTACATAAGGCATATTTGCAACTACAAATTTTTACTCCGTATGACTCCTTCACCTTCTTTACTGAAATATAAGTCGAACACCAATGTAGTTATTGGAAAAAAATTTGTAAAAACTATGCCTATAAGGCACCCGCCTAATTTCAACCAGATTCGGTATATAAGGTTATCCTGGCATCTTTATCTTAAAGTGTGGAAACGGGTGAAATCGGGTAAAATCGAGTCAACATTGGCTCGAATACTATTTGGGTCAAAGTGTGAGTAATGTTTTTAAAAATTAAATGGAAGCATGTTCTCAAGAATGCTAAAAATTAATGCAATTAGTTAAGATCTTTACCAAACCCAAATATATGCGATGTAAGCCTATGACTGAAAAGTTGTGCGAATTCTCTTTTTCAATTTTAGGTAAACTTAAATCTGCATTTCTGTACCATATAAAACTGAAGTGCAAGCACCAAAAACTTTAACTCAACGACTAGCAAGAAAAACAATTATTTGCAGTACAGAAATCGATTAAATGAAGCGAAAAGGTAATTATTATTAAATTCTTTTTTACTCATGCTCATTAAAATTAATCAATTTTCAAATTTACTCTAAAACTTTGCATTCACGCATCACCGGAAATTTAATTTTGTATTTGCGTAGCCCATTGAATTTATTATGTTTTTGCTGGATTGGTTTGTTTGTTCTGTCTGCATTTCTTTGGTTACCAACTGAAAATACTGAACATATAAATTTTTTGAATTTATACGAGCAAATTTTATAGTCTGTGGTTTTAACTAATTACCTAATTAATTCAAATTTAAACCTTTTTCATCTCACAAAAAAGACGGCCAATTTAGTTATTTTAATTTCAATATTAAATGTCATTTTATAAACAAAGTAAAATTGCAACTCCTGCTCAATTTTACTTATTTTGCATTCAATGGAAAGGGTTATGGTATCAGTCCCCCTATTTGGACGATTACCTAATTGCAATTTGCATATTTAATGACATTACTGCAGAACTGTTTACTATGACATTTTCCACATGATAAACACTTAAACTGATTCAGATTAATCGTTGCAAGTACACAAACAGAAATACGAATTATACGGAGATAAATTGGTTTAAAGTAAACCAAAAACGGTAATTGGATTATTTTTATGTAGTTTAGTTAAGCTTTGTACACATGCGGACCTCTATAATATATGTATATGTACATAGCTGCCATACCAATCAAAATAAAGTCTTTTTATGGAAAACTTTGTATTTGAGGAGACGTCTTTACGAAATTTGGTACAGATGATTGTCCTTGTTAACGCTATCTACGAATAACCCCGAACAAATTGTTCAGATTGGATTACTATAGCATACAGCTGCCAAACAAACTAAGTCCAACAGTGTGAGCTGTAACTTCGGTAAAAAACAAAATATTTTGATGAACTAGTATACGCGCGTATCCTTGCACCATACGAAAAGGGATTGGAGATGGGTGTAATAGGAGGACTTCCAAGTCCACCAATCACCATTAATCGAAAACTTAAAAAGTTCCATAACTAAACCTTAAATTAAGAGATCGCAGTAGCAATGTGCGTGGCCCCGCCTTTTAATAAGTTTGTTGTACATATCTCCAAAATTATTAAAGATACAACAACCTGCAACTTCTACCGACAGTGTGAAAACGGATGAAATTCGAAGACTGTTTCTTTGCTGACAGGAGATATTTCGTCTTGCACTCGTTCACCACGGACCCATTTACTTTTCTTCCTTATCCAATCTGGAGAAAGCAGAACTGACGGCGCGGGTGTTGAGGCCGATGATATTGATATACGCCAGCAGCTGTACACTCTTATAAAAGATTGTACCTGCTCGATTAAGTACTGCAGCTCGAATAATTTTCTCTAGCAGCAGGTTGAGGAAGTCGCACGATAGGGAGTCGCCTTGTCTGAAACCTCGTTTTGTATCGAACGGCTCGGAAAGGTCTTTCTCGATCCTGACGGAGCTTATGCTGTTGCTCAACGTCAGTTTACACAGCCGTATTATTACCAAATTCAGACGTCGTGGCAGCTCCTTTTCGTGCTGTCAAAAGCAGCTTTGAAATCGACGAAGAGGTGGTGTATGTCGTTTCTCTTCCTACGTGTCTTTACCAAGATTTGGCGCATGGTGAATATCTGGTCAGTTGTTGATTTTCCATGTCTAAAGTCAATTAGTTTGCTTTAATCTTCACACCATATGCTCGATAGAACCTTATACGCGATGTTGCGGAGGCTTATCCCACGGTAGTTGGCGCAGATTGTGGGGTCTCCTTTTTCGTGGATTGGGCAGTCGTTGGGCATATTTTCATGGGATCATATCTTACAAAGAAACTGATGCATGCTTCTTATCACTTCTTCGCCGCCGTGTTTGAATGGCTCGGCCGGCAATCCATCGGCCCCTCTCGCCTTGTTGTTCTTCAGACGGGTAATTGCTATTCGAACTTCTTCGTGGTTGGGCAATGGAGCGTCTGCTTCATCATCATCGATTGGGGAATCGGATTCGCCTTCTTATGGCGTTATACTTTCACTGGCGTTCAGTATGTTCCCTCCATAATTTTAGTATGCTCTGGGCATCAGTCACTAGATCAGTTCTTGGTGTTCTACAAGAGTATGCTCCGGTCTTGAAACCTTCTGTTAGTGGCGGTATTTTTTCGTAGAATTTTCCAACATTACATCTGTCGGCCAGCTTTTCAAGCTCTTCATACTCACGCATTTCGGCCTCTCTGTTTTTCTGTCTGCAAATGCGTCTCGCTTCTTTCTTCAATTCTCGGTCCTGCATGCAGTATATATGATATATAAAATTGCTTAGATTCCAATCCTCTGGTTTACGTTTTACATCTTAGGACGTTCCCTGACTCTTGCAAATTGCAAGATTATAAAATGTTTGGTTGCACCCGAACTTAGCCCTTTCTTACTAGTTAATTATCCGGTTGGTTTTATTCCTTTTATATTGGTGATTATGTGAGGTACCCTAATACTATGTTCCCGCCAAAAATTTTAAGTGATTAGATTACATTTAATCTCTCTACTAATCAGCCCGTTTTTTGTTTTTGCCACTCAAGAATTAACATCGCTTAATATTTAATAAAAGAAAACTTTATATTATTAGTCATATAGTATTTTGTAATAAAAGCCGTTTTATTTTAAATACTTTCCATGTAATGGAAATAATGGACGCATTTTTTCATTTAGGAAGTCGATTTTCGGGTAAAGTTAGATTCATTGGTTTAAAAAATATATATATATTTATATTTTTTTCTCTTTGTAATAGATTTCCAATGCTGGCTAGTAGATGGCGCAAACTCAGAGTCGCACAGAGAGAATTAGTGCGGATCAGTTTCAAATCACTTTGATGAAGTGGATTAGAACTGTCATTTTTTTATGGCGAAATGTTGGTAAATTTATAAGATTAGTGGGATAAACTACTCAGCAGCCGAAATCGTGTGATTACGTGTCTGTCTGAACATGGTATAACGAAACTCTGACGGAATCTTTTTTTATTAATAATTAGAGGACCCGTCCACGTTTTACTGTGGCTGATACACAGGTAGTACTGCAAATACCATCTATATGATGTCAATTATTTAGAACATGACTATTACACTGACCTACAAAAAAAATTTTTTGGTTTGGTGCAGCTCTGTGCGCATCAGTAGTCGGTATAGTAGGTAGGATGAACCACATTCCCGCTACTAGATGTCAGCGGACACCTCTAGTTTACCTACAATTCTCATTTTAATTTCCCCGTATACTATGTATGCAAGCACTTGCCAGCCACTGCATCGCGCATCACTCATACGCCCTGGCATACATTAAGTAATGTAAGCTTGTATGGTACTGTCCTGCATGAGGTCAGCCGTTTCAAATATTGGCTTCTGGCAATTTATGTGAATGGTTCATTTATTTTATGAACCTACAAAAAAATTTTTTGGTTTGGTGCAACTCTGTGCGCATCAGTAGTCGGTATGATGTCGGTATCAGATGTTTTTTTCTTCTTCTTATGAACAAGAGCTGATATGGAAAATGTGACTTGTTTTCTCGTATCAACTCACAAAATACATCTACATAAAATCAGTTATAAGATCTTAGGCATCAAGGTGAGTATAGGCCTGTGTTAGTTAAGGAGATATAGTATTTTTGGTTAACCAACTTGTGTTAGTTTACAAAAAAATGAATCAAAAAGAATAAAGCATTGGTTTTTGGGAGAAAAATACTGTTGAATTTGGGTTGTGCACCATTAATCGACCGTCAATCTGGTGGATTGCATATTTTGAAACGGTTCTCAAGAGTGGAAAGACAAAAAAATCGGCTGGCAAGGTTATGGCATCAGTCTTTTGGGATGCACATGGTATGTTATTCATCGAATTATTACTGAGCCAGTTTTAATTCATTGCACTGTGTATTTGGTTGCAGTTCTATTCTACTGTTCCCAATATTTAGCAATTTTATTATTTTTTAGGAAGGATCAGTTAGAAATTGTATGCATATATTTCATCTCGTATGGTTTTTATGAATGCATTTGCGTCCTTCGCCCATAATCTAGCAAAGTATCCGCAATACCTTGACGACGAAAATGTTAATGCCATTTTTTGTTGTGATATTAAAGATACCTGACGGGTTCGTCCTAACAAAAACTGCCTAGTTCAGGAGCAAAATCAATTTAACTCCTATTAAAAGCATGTATGGATATGCAAATTTTTACTTATTTCTTTCCATTTTTGAATTACTAAAATTTTCAAATGACTCTTACATGAATTTTGAACAAATGCTTATGATTTAAAATATAATTTTTGTATTTATAAAAAGTATCCTATGTCCTTACCCCGGTTCTAAGCTACCTCCCCACCAATTTTCAGCCAAATCGGTGCAGCCGTTCTTGAGCTATAAATGGTGTAACAAACACGACTTTCTTTTATGTAGTATGTATAGATGTAGTAATGGCAAAAGTAGGTAAAATCGGGTTAACCCAACTTCAATATACTACATACTAAATATATAATGATGTTCGTTATTCTAACGAGTTTTATGCCAAATTTTCCCAATATGCCTCATAAAACGATTTTCGTCTTTTAAACAGTTCAGGTTGCTTAAAATGTGTAATACATACTTGAATGAAACTAACAAGTTGCAAAAGTTTATTGAACAAAACAAAAACGGTTTGGGATATCAATGAAGTGCATTACTCCTGTGAAAGCACATTTTATGCCAATTTGTATGGAACTCGATTTGTTTTGCATGGCCACCACCCACACACTTGCAGAAGTCGAGACGCTGAACCCAATTTTCGACGGGTTTCAAGCGTAAATCGGCCGATTCATCAATCGTCGCTTACTTGTTAACATACTTGTAGATAATGGACTTGACGCAGTTCCACAGGAAATAGTGTAACGGCGTCAAATCGCACGATCGAGGCGGTTTCTGAGTGGCTTGTGGCGAACCACATATTGTCCATGGTTATCATTGAGCGGTAGCACTTCCCATTCACAGTAACGTGCCGATCTTGATCATCACGAGATGCAATGGTGATTCATGGAGTACGTGTGGAAATGAGCCTCATCCATGAAGATGATTTACCGATGAAAATTCGGATAATTTTCAAGTTGTTGCTCAGCCGAATTCAGGAACAAACGACGATTTTGGTGGCTTCAGTTCTTGCGTCAATTTGATCTTGTTAGCCAAGATCTTTTCGGGAAATTCGCCGCAACGACGTCACATCGACGTCCGTATCGGTCTACTTTTTGTAGCGTCCCTGTGAAAAATCCCTGAAAATGAACAAGTTCTCGTCATATCTCTAATATAATGAATTCCGATTCTCTGGTTGCCGTTTTCCACATGAACTCAAAATATAAAAAAAATTTCACCGGTTTTGATCTTAACAATTTGCAAGTGTATAAAATGTTGGGAAACACACGAACTAGCCCTTCTTTATTAGCCCTTCTTTACTTGTTCTTTTTATACTCTCGCAACAATGTTGCTAACGAGAGTATTATAGTTTTGTTCACATAACGGTTGTTTGTAAGTCCTAAAACTAAAAGAGTCAGATATAGGGTTATATACCAAAGTGATCAGGGCGACGAGTAGAGTCGAATCTGTCCGTCCGATCCGTCTGTCCGTCCGTCTGTCCGTCCGTCCGTGCAAGCTGTAACTTGAGTAAGAATTGAGATATCATGATGAAACTTGGTACACGTATTTCTTGTCTCCATAAGAAGGTTAAGTTCGAAGATGGGCAAAATCGGCCCACTGCCGCGCCCACAAAATGGCGGAAACCGAAAACCTATAAAGTGTCATAACTAAGCCATAAATAAAGATATTAAAATGAAATTTGGCACAAAGGATCGCATTAGGGAGGGGCATGTTTGGACGCAATTGTTTTGGAAAAGTGGGCGTGGCCCCGCCCCCTACTAAGTTTTTTGTACATATCTCGGAAACTACTATAGCTATGTCAACCAAAGTCTACAAAGTCGTTTTCTTCAGACATTTCTATATACAGTTCAAAAATGGAAGAAATCGGATAATAACCACGCCCACCTCCCATACAAAGGTTATGTTCAAAATCACTAAAAGTGCGTTAACCGACTAACAAAAAACGTCAGAAACACTAAATTTTACGGAAGAAATGACAGAGGAAGCTGCACCCAGCCTTTTTTTAAAGATTGAAAATGGGCGTGGCGCCGCCCACTTATGGACCAAGAACCATATCTCAGGAGTTACTAGACCGATTTCAATGAAATTCGGTATATAATATTTTCTTAACACCCTGATGTCATATACGAAATATGGGGGAAAGCGGTTCACAACCACGCCTTCTTCCAATATAAAGCTATTTTGAATTCCATCTGATGCCTTCTCTGTATAATACGAGTATAAACATTAGGAACCAATGATGATAGCGGAATAAAACTTTACAAAAATACGGTATTTGAAAAATATGTAAATGACGTATTATGAAATCTCGATTATCACTTTACCATGCGAGAGTATAAAATGTTCGGTGACACCCGAACTTAGCCCTTCCTTTCTTGTTTTAATTTATTTATATGATATAAATTTAACTGATACTTTCGGTATACGATAGGTAGAAAAAATATGGACCGAATCTTATTTTTGGGTGAGTGACATATATATTATATTTTATGTGTAAAGTATTACTCATGGATATGTAATATGGATTTTTCAAAGTACACACCAGCAATATGGAAGTTTTATATACCACCCTCGGATCAACACGTCTGTAATTTCATAGGATTATATGATAGTCCTTATCACCACGAATTTAGGTTTCCAAAACATCAGCTGACCCTTTAGATCCAAAACTAATCCGAGTGTTCTACAGTAGATATAATGACAACTCGTATATAAACACAAAATATAAAACCAATCAAGGTTTTATTTACATGAAATAATTCATGCAGATCACTTTCATTATGTTACTAGCTGACCCGGCAAACCTCGTACCGCCTAACAGTAAATGTCGTGTTACCTTTTAGTTGAACTAATTTAGGCTTTGATGAACGTAATACAATGACACAAAATAATTTTAATATAGATAGAAACATGAAAGTATTTTATTATGATGAATGATGATGAATACAAACAGAAGAAATAATAATAATAAAGTACTTCAAACACATGTCAGAAAAAAATATTGAAAACTATGTTGTGTAGATTGGGATACACTTGGATTAATTCATTAATAAGATCTTCATTCAAGCACTTTGTGGTAAACGATATTCTTTGTTTTTTGGTCAGGCGCAAGAACAAATAAAGCGGATGGTTTTCCGACACGTGAGCATGCCACGTACAATTGACCATGAGAAAAACATGCATTTTCTAGATAGAGGCCACAAATAGTCAAGGATTGGCCCTGTGATTTGTTGATCGTCATGGCGAAAGCAAGACGAATCGGGAACTGAATTCGTTTAAACTCAAAGGGAATATCCGTTGGGATCATCGGAATCCTTGGAATAAGAACTTCCTCATCTTTAAATTTTCCTTTAAGTATCGACGCGTGAATCACATTGCTAATCAGTTTTCTTATTACCAAATGCGTTCCGTTGCACAGTTTTGGTTGATTTAAACTTCTAAGCATGATAACTACCGAGCCAACCTTCAGTTGTAAATTGTGCGGTGGTAAACCAGGTACATCAAAGGAGTTTAAAAATTCAGTTGGATAATTAGTGGCTTCTTCTTCGTTGGTTACACAGTCGATAGATTTGAATGAATACAGAGAACCTACGATTTGATTTTGAATTATAAAATTGAGGTCATCTACATCTTTATTTTTAGCGGGCAAAAAGCTTGTCCTTTGATGAGATGAAATTGCAAAACTTTGAAGGAAATGAAATCAAACCGCTCGATTCGTCAACTGGAACACGGCCATTACCGATAGTCAGCAATTGCTTCGAGAAATCATCAGCAGATAGATCGTTCAACAATGCAACTCTCATATTTACAGACAGTTGAAGTTTCTTTACATATCGCCACAGATTTGATACTTTTATTGCGTCGGCAGCAGTAGATCTTGGAATGACTGGTAGTGTCTGTCGGAAATCGCCAGAAACAAAATCATTGCGCCATTTAATGTTCGGTCTAGTGCTTCCAATGCGCGTTTGTGCGCCATTGTGCAATCGTCCCATATGATTATTTTTGATGCTACTAAAACTTTAGCCATTGCGGACTGTTTCGAAATGTTACATGTCGGCAGTTCAGTAGTTTGAAGGTTTAATGGCAATTTTAACGCTGAGTGAGCCGTACGGCATCCATCTAACAATGTGGCCGCTATTGCAGAAGAAGCAATTGCTACCGCAATTTCGGATCTCGCAAGTACAGTGGCCAAAATTAATGACATGGGGAATGTCTTCCTGTTCCACCGGGGCATCTAAAAAAAATAAGCCACCGTTGCCATCATCAATTGCATTAATCAGTGTATCATAGACATCCTTCTGCTTAGGATTCAACAGCGGTACATTCAATTGAACTGATTGGATTAGTTCATGTGGATCATATTCACGTTCACGTTCCAATTCTTTATTAAATGCGTCATTCATTCCGCGGTCTGGCGCTGGCATTCCTAACCTAACTAACAAACTGCCGCACATGAGGTAATACATATCATAGATCAAGAGCAAAGTCTAGTTATGCATTTTCTCATTCACCTCAAGATCGGAATTTCTTGAGCTGACACGAATTCGATGTAAAATATCTTCTGACATGTTATCTTTGTATTTGTTCCACAGATTACGCGGGTTCGATGGGAAGCATGTCGAAATGATGATAGCAAATAATGTGCGTATCTGACTTGGAGATGCAGAAATAATTGCTTCAACGATTGTCGTGTCCCAATGAGTATCGTTTTCAATCAAATTCAGCTCTTGACATGCTGCACGAAATGTGGGGCACACGATACCATTAACAGTTCGTAGTGATTCAAATGATGTTGGCCCTCGAACATGTACCAGCAACAATCGCAAATTGAAACATTCATCATTCTTCGGATTAACTGTGTAAATACGACCAAGAGCATCAGTAGAACGCATGTCTGAATGACCAGGAACTGCATCGCCTTGCTTACGACGTTGAAATTTTTTCGATGTAACGTTCCAAGTGTAATAACGTGGCATTTCTGAGTAAAACAACGTTCGTGCGAACGGATCGCTTTGACAAATCGCAAAAAAGCTGGTCAGTGTTGTCGCTCGAGGTGTTTCGGCACGTTGAGCAGCATTCGACGCTGTGAAATATACTCTCTGACTGTTCTCTAGATGCACCCCCAAATGTACAACAGGGGGATGACGTTCGTGAATAGGGAATGAAAATATACGCCAAATTGCTTCATTGCGGTTCACATATCTACCAACTTGATAGCGCGTGATTTCATCGTTGATATTGGATGTTTGGATACCAAAAACCGCCATATCGCTCCCTTTCGTGACATATTTGCGAATTTATTTAATTGACTTGACCGAATTGCAACACTCAACATTACAATGTGCCTTGAATGTTTTGGAAAGAAGTGGCGAATATGGAACAATCCAACTGTTGTCAACTACGAAATCGTTTCCTTTCACTTTAGTTGTGATAGTTCTACCATTATCATCGGACGATCGACGCCAATACAATGGATAAACATCGTTGCCTGTAATGGTCTCTGCCGTCAATTTTCGTGGATACCATTTGGACCACTTGCCGTCGACCATGCACGGTGATTGGCGGTTGATAATGCCACACGGTCCCTGAATCATATTCGTGATTACAACATCATGTAGGTCTGGATCGGTTTCAGGAGCAGGAATCTCCGCACATATGATGCCATCTATTTTATCTGGCCGAATTCTTTCAACTAACCAAATTAGAATGTGAGCATGCGGTAGGCCTCGTTTTTGCCATTCGACTGAATACATCCAGCGTCGAGTAATCCCAAAGACGTGTTGCTTAACTATGTAATTCATTAGTGACCAAATTTTTTGCCTGAAAACACGTGCGGTGATGTCGTGTCGATCACTTGATGTTTGACCGGGAAGCAGCAATTGAATAACTTCCGTCCATTTTGGATTACATGTAAATGTAATGAATAGATCTGGCCGAACATAATGACGAACATATGTCATTGCATCTTGCGCATATTCATGCAAATGACGCGGGCTACCTGTATATGTCGCCGGTAAAATGGTCAATTGACCAACATTTTCTGAACCTCCTTCTGTGCAAATTGCATCGCCTAAATGAATATACTCTTCCGAACGCAATTTAGCTTGATTCAACCGAATGAAATTCAGGCGCTCCGTTTCGATTTTAACGTACATGTCAACGCAATATTGTTGAAGCAGTCGACGAAATCGCAACAAATAATTGTCACAATTTTCACGAATCATCAAACGATATGCGTAATAATTCATCGAACTAACCTTCTTGGTAGTTTCCTCACTACAAAGGGCTACTCTTTACTAAATTAAAAATGACAACTTTTTTGGTTACCAAAAGCAAACAGAATAAAATGTAATCAAGTTAAAATGAAAACAATAATATTGATCTTACCTTTCAATAGATTAATGATTTTGATATTAAAGTGATATCCATCGTCTCCTTGCTAAAACATCAGCGGGTATTGTAACGCGTCATATGTGTTCAGCGGTGTGTTTCATATACTCTTTGTAGTTGCCCAGTATTGCGTCGTGTAAGTACAATATCAAGTGTTTCCAAGTTTTCACCAATAATCAGGATTGCCACTTCATCGATTGTTGGAGCATTAAATGTGCGTTCATGTGTTCCAGCTGGTCTTTTATCTGCTCTGATCACTACCTTAAAGTCATCACTTGGCATGCGCTCTAAAGCAGTCTTGAACAGCCTGACCAATGAATGATGTTCATGAAGCATTTGCTGCAGATCTTGGAGAATTGCTCTTTTCGTAGCTGTGTTGATCCCTTGACGCCGGTCGAATTGTTCTTCCATATTGCCCATGAAATATATTTGCAAGAATTAATGCTGTTCATCAATTGGTTGTAATGATCCAATGCGATGCCAAATCTGGCCTTGAATCTGTAAAGTCAAAGCATAGTTATAAAACTTACTTTACAAACACTTTTTTTCAAATATTAACATCCCATTTTAATTTCAGAGAAAAATACAGAAATCTAACAAACTACATTCCAGATTTTTTTTACAATAATAGAAAATAAAGGTTTTAACGTAAATTATCTTAAATGTCGGATTATATCCGTGTTCTTCGATAATTTCCGCCCCAAATGAAGTCATTTGGAAACAGACATTATATTTTTGAGTGTTCGTTAGAAAATGTCGTGATTCTTGTGTTTCGCCATAAAGCAGGGAGCGCAATGGCTCTGGTGGCGGGACCAATAATGGCAATTTCACTTTACCACTAAAGCAGCACAAACCAGGCGTTTCACCAACAAACTTCAATGCGCCACAATACTGGCAAACATCGTCCATTTGACCAATGCAAACTAAACGATGCAAGCTGTAGTCGATGGTGCAATCATATAGAAACGCTGCTCGATTCAAATCAATACTTGAACCATTTCTTCTTGCACTTCGAAGATTATTCCTCTGTTCATCTGTATGATAAGCTCGACGATTTCTCGTTTCCAATCTAGCCGTTTCACGGGCTGTATCTCTTTGCTCATGTGTTTGAGAAGCACGAATTAAGGCCCTTCTTTGCTCCATACTAACGCGGAGCTCTTCTCGTGCAATTTCTCGTTCTTCATCAGATAATTGACTCCTGATATTACGTTGCCTAATTGAATTACGGCTCCGCTGGGAAAGATTAAATCTTTTAAGACGAGGCATTGCTATTAATGCACTCGCACAAAACCACATAAAACCACCAAATATAATAACAATGCTTGAACTTTCGAGACATAGACAAAAAATAAATTTCTGAACGCATATAAATATTTAAATATAGATTAAATTCTGCTGCTCGCCCTAGAACATGGCGTAACTTAAGGATTCCTTCCTTTTTATCCTTAGAGGGAATGATAAGGTGGTCCATGTAAGCCACGCATGTACCATCTTGTACCTACTCTCTGGAAATTGCAAAAATAAATCTCGAGAAAACCGCTGGAGAGTTTGATATCCCAAATGGAACAAAACGAAACTCGTATTGACCACTATGAGTAACAAAAGATGTAAACTTCCACGAATTTCTCTCAACTGGTACATTGAAAAGGCGTTTTCCAAATCTAATGTAGTAAATACCCTGGCACTCGCTCGAGTACGTCATCAATGATCGGCATTGGAAAGTAATCCCTCATTATTTTCAAGTTCAGGCATCGATAGTCGCAACAGAGCCTCTTGTTCTCGTCCTTTTTTTGAACTAGTACTACGGGTGACTCATAATTGGAGGTACTAGGTTATATAATCCCCTCATTTAAGCATTTTCCTATTTGCTGTTCTACAATGCACATAGACCCTGATAAGTTGGTATGTCATCCGTTAACGTAATATTTATTTCAATTGGTGATTTATACTGTGGCTTTGGCCAATATTCTCCAAGCAACCTCGCTATTTCGTCTGCATGATCCTTTCTTAAATTATGTAAATCTAACTCTTCCGTATTGCTTTGTTCTGCAGTTACCAACCCAACCTCGCTGAGTTCGTACATCCATTCGCGTATTAAATCTGCTTCCTCAGTTCTCTCTTTCTCTTTACTTATCTTATCACTCCTAGCTTCGGATTTATTACCCTTGTTCTTTAAAAACATTACACCGTTTTCTGACACTTCTAGATCGACCCACTTTTGGATATAATTACCTATGATCGCGGAATAGCAAATATCTCGTTCACCTACTACCTGAAAAACTACCGGTATGTCTATCCCGTCGACGTGAAGCTGGCATCCAGTTTGACACTCCTAAACTTATTAAAACATTATAACCGAGTAAATAGAGATCACACCCCGTATCGAGCAATGCAGACAATTTTAGGTTGCTCAGTACCATTTCCTTGAAAATTATGCATTTATTTATTAACTGTTCATTGGATAACGTATTTGCTCTCTCGAATTTCGCGCCTACCGACTTTCCACACTTTGATGAGACGTGTTCACTCTGACCGCACTTGATAGTTTGCTGAGGACAGTTACTCGCTAAACAGGGTCTTCTACATTTCTTGAAATAAGATTGGAGCATTTGGAAATTTGTTTGATGAATTTTAATTGTAGTAGTGGGAATTATTTTTTCTTCATTTTATTTTGGTTTAGGTTCCTGACCTCTGATACCTCTAAAAACTGCTCTGCCAACGCCAGCAGCAAGCACATTAAAAACTGTAGTTTCAGTCAAAAAGTCATGGTCACTGTTACCTCTTCCTGCGTTGTTAATTTCGTCCAATTAATTGTGAAGACTGTGTCACAGAAATTTTAATTAGCTAGAAATAGCTTTGACCTTGACAGTCGTTTAGTTGTAAGTATATCCTACAATAAACGGTTAATTGAACATGAACACATTCTCTGAATGGGTATCTACACGCACATACTCAGCAATAAACATGTCCACAACATGAACAGGCACATAGCATACTCGTTGAAAATTTCGAGCTACCACTTATCTATTTCCCTGATTAGTTAATTAATTACCCTCTTCTGTTGCATGCTTCATAGACTTGCAGCGTTGGACTTGTTGGTCGTTTGATTTTATTAAGATGCGTAACAACGTTATATGGACATAAGTACCAGTCAATAGAACTCTCTAGCTAAATTTTTTAAAATGCAGAAGAGCTTCATTAAACTTGACTCTCAAATGACGACTGAAAATTACATTCACATGAGCAACCCTTGTTGCTAAGTGTTCGAAATCATTTATCATTTTCCATCAAGCGGTCCACTCAGTACGAGTAATTGATGTCTCAGTTAAGAATGTTTGTAGATTTTTGGATCGCAGTGCAGTGCACATATTTATCTAGACTGAAAGTACAATATCTTTCTTTTTACCTAGCTTTTATACTATGTATAGTGAGCAACGAAGCGTGATTAGGGGTATCATTAAAACTTCATTGAGTCGAGTACAAGTGAACTTCAAAAGTTTTTCAATTGACGATATTTAATTTATCAGTAATAGAATAAAATTTTAGTAAATAATAAACTTATTTTTACGCGATTTTATTTTTAATAATAAAAGCTTTTTTAGCAGATGCATATAAGGTGGGAGTTGCTCTCTTATTTTTATTGAGATAACTCAAATATTGTTCGATATATGCATAATAAAGTCAAATTCGAAAATATTTATATTAGGTATATGTAGGGTTACCATTTCGGTCTCAGTCAAAATCAGTCCCGTTGCATATGTAACCACATTTAATTGAAATTGATCCGCCCAACTCCATCGTTTTGTTTTTGTCCTTTTTTCTTAGATCATTATTTCGATTTAGTTAGGGAGTACGGTCGTTACTCCACTGTGTGTTGATTAAGGACAAAATACGCTAGCAATTTGCGTTGTGACCAGTGATAGACAACAAATACTGAACTATAAAACGACTAAGCGTTCTTATTAGCTTTAAAGAATTGACACAGCTTGTCATTAACAAATTGCGCAAAAAACTCGTCAGTTATTTCTTAGCCTCTTTTTTCGATTTCAAGAGCGCATTCAAATTTGCCAACTGATCGATTAATTTGTTGTCGTCAATATGAACATTTTCGAATCTAAAAACTGAATCGTCTCAACAACTTGTTCATATTTCACTTGATTCAGGCTCAGAAGAAAATTGCAAACAACGAAATGTTTTTCGTTCAGTAAATAACCCAACGATTCTCGATAAACCATGAAAGTATTTTCTCGAAAGTTCGCACATTCTTCACGTTTTCCTTAGCATTCGAAACATTGAGTTTGGTGGATAAAGGGAAACGAATGAAATTTTGTTTATTTCTCTCTTACAAAGCGTTGACCACTTTATGCATTTTAAATAAATATAAGTGATCTAGTAGGAATCCAAAAATACTATTATTTTTAATCGTCAATTCATCTTATAATAAGGTTATGCGAAGCACTTCATTATTCATTAAAGAAATAAAAATACATAATGGCAACATAACTTATAAAGCACAATACAATTTTTTTGCTTACCTCACAAAAGTCACGGTGAAGACTTGGAGATTTAAATTAAACCACAAAATATTAGGCGTAAAAAATTGCCCATTCCGGATTCGGAATCAATTTATGAAATAATGGGTTGTCAAAAAAGTCTTGCGGTATTTTTATTAAATTTTCTTTTTTTTGAAATTGAAATGAATTTTTAATGACTCATGCCCAGCTCTTGACCGATGCTATAGCTGCTAATATGCTCTTTCGACCAATTCAGCGATTTTATCGCACTTTTCGACGACAGGCCTTCCGGAGCGTGGCGCATCTTCGACCACCTCTACACCAGAACGAAAACGTTGAAACCATCGTTGTGCGGTGGAAATGGAAACTGTATCGGGTCCATAAACTGCACAAATTTTATTGGAGGCTTGAGATGCATTTTTGCCTTTATCGTAGTAGTACTGTAAAATATGCCGTATTTTATCTTTATTTTGCTCCATGTTTGCGACGCTATAACTCACGAACGACTTAAAAAAAACGACAACCTATTATAAAAGTTGTGAACACACTGGTGATTAGTAAATTATATGAGTTAATTCCGCAAATTCGAGTCGAGACATGTGTGTGACATATGGCGTAGTCGCATTTCCATGAATTTATCTGAATTGACCAGTATATAGGTTAGAGGTCAACTATGGTATATTGGGGTCCACATATTCGGTACCTAGGGTCTTAAAAAGTTTTTACTGCATTTGGACAATTTATCCCATTATACTAATTATTTCTACATTTGTTTACTGGAAAATGAAGTAATCAAATGGAATTTTAAATTATGTTATATGGGAAGTAGGCGTGGTTGTGGTCCGATTTCGCCCATTTTCACAATATGACATAGAAATATAAAAGAGAATACAATGCACTTAATTTAGCCGAAATCGGTCGGTCAGGTCCCGAGATAAGAGATTTTCCCAAAAAGTGGGCGGTACCACGCCCATCTTCCAATTTTCGCACTGGGTCCCATAAGGCTCTCTCATACCCTCTGGGTGATAAAATTTAATATCTCTGACGTATTTAGTTATTGATTTATTGAGCTTTTAACAGTACCGTTACATAGAATTTGCGGAGTTATCCTCAGATTTCAGTCCATTTCACTCTGTCGATAGAAGTTCTTATAGTATTTGCGCTTAAAAAATTTGGATGTTGTAGCTTTAGTAGTTCGGAAGACATGTTTATAAAACCTATTAGAGGGCGTGGCCACTCCCACTTATGTCTATCCCCTATATCTATCTCGATTAGTTTTAGGTGATACGTACAACCGTTAGGTGAACAGAACTATAATAATATGTGCATTGCACTAAACACCTGTATTTATAAATTGTTTACCTGATGCCAATTAGTCCTCATAATCTTTTTAGACAAACTCCTTGCACTTTGACATGTATACTTTAGTTAAGTATGGCATTTTCTTTAACTTGCTTTTAATTGATAAATTTCAGAATTGTCATAGGTAATTCTTGCATATTAAGATCTTTGTTAATTGTTCCCACACTTTTTATAGAGTTCGATGCCATTCGGGAAAGCACGCTTTTCACGCGAAGTTAGAATATTTTGCCGAACTGCACTTTTTAATTTTCCGTAATTTTCATTATTTTCGACAAAATTTTGTACGACGCACAAAGATCTGCACAAACTTTTAAAAATTCGTTCCTAGCTCAGAGCGACTTACCACGTCGCATTTCCTTTTTTTTTTATACTCAAAATTTAAAAACAAAAGCTTTCTGCGCCGAAACAGACATCTTGCAGGCTAATCAATAGCTTTGTAAAGACTGACCTTAACATTTTGTGGCAATGTGTAGCAATTAAACTGAGTGTGTGTATGACTTATAGTAGAACTTAATAAATACCAAAATTTATTTTAATCCATTCATTATTTCGTCTAATAATAAATATTAAATTCTTTACATTGCAATACCTTTTAATAAAAAAGCTTTAGTCCTTTCAAGGTACAAGGGTATAAAAGGTTCGGTTACACCCGAACTTAGCCCTTCCTCACTTGTGTACATCTCCATTTTAATTTGATCAGTTCAGATAAAACAGTTATGAATACAAGCCACAACTTTTTAGTTTTATGTTTAATTAAGAGGTCCTTTAATGACCAACCTGCCGTTGACGTAACATTCAATCATTCAGCTCCAAATGGCATCCCAACGGCTTGTTTTTGTACCGTCTGTGTCTGCCAGATTGTTTGGTTTATAGCGCGCTGTACATATACTTATTTACCTAGCCAATTGTTTTAAAATTTATGTATTTGAGTGTACGTCTTTTATGGGACCGTTTATTTATATTCTCATCGTTTACAAGCGTGCGTAATTTGTTTACCTTAATCTGATATAATAAAGTGCTGTTATTGTTCATTCACACAGAAACGCAATTGTACAAATCATTAAATAAACGGCAATGACAAGTCAAATTATATTATGATATCATAAAAGCAGTCGTATTTTTTTAAGAATGACTTTCAATTTGTTATTTTAAGCACATTGTTTCCTGTTTTCAAAACGACAGGACCATGACATGGATATAAACTGGTATTCTTCCTTCCCAACATCCTTTTTCTCTTTTATATTGTAAACATGTAAGGAATACTAAGTATGGCTAGAACCGATTGTTTTATACTCTACCGATTTTCAATGCTCAAAACCGGTTGCAAACGGTCGTGGACTCACTATGTCTCATAACTCTATTTTGCTTCATATCCGGGATATTAGATCTTAAACCACAGCCTTGGCGGATTTAATTCATATTCAGCGTTAAGCTTAGTATCCAGCTCTAAAGAAATCTAGTACTAATTTTTAATACTTTTTTCAATAAAATGCGAATATGGCAATCCTGGTTTTGCGAAGAAACATCAAATCAACAATTGTTTCTTGAAGGAAAGTGACATTGGCGTACGAGTAAAGTGAAATTTATAATTATTTATAAATTTTGAAAATTAAAAAAATGGATGCAAATTTAAAAAGATGATGGCTCATCGAAACGCAAAAATTAATTAAAAAACGAGTGATTTATATTTTGTATTCAGTGTTTTATTGTTTCTAATAAAGTTTATGTATTAGTGGATGAGTGCAAGGGTCGGCTTTAGTATACCGTCCCAGGATTTCGGGAATAAAATGGGTATGGTCGGATAGAGGAGACTCTCCAGGTCACGAATATATATGGTTATAGCCGCAGGAAGCTTATAGTTTTCGAGATATTCGCGATTAAAGTTAAAAATTTGCAATATTTTAATTATATATAAAATTAATTTTGCACTTATATTTTTCACTTTTATATCCACTAACACTTCACTAATTCATTTGTACACATTTACTTTACATAATATATTGCAAAAATAGCTTTAAATATACATTTAAATTATTGTTGAATTATGATTATTTAAGAACAATAAATGAATTACAAACTGACAAATAATCAGTGTTACCATATTAAAATATTTTACAAACTAAAACAAAAAAAAATCTAAAGAAATATTATACCCAAAATACAGGAAACATAATCGTTGATAAACAATAAAAAATATACAAAAACGCAAAAAAGAGTTCTACGCGAAAAAAATTTGATATACCCCGGTGTTGGACCGACCAGGGTTATTTTTTTATAGGTTGTTGACTCTCGTATTTGGGGTATAATCTGTTCATCTGTGACTGTTTGTAATTCATTTGTTATTCTTAAATAATCATAATTCAACAATAATTTAAATGTATATTAAAAGCTATTTTTGCAATATATTATATAAAGTAAATGTGTACAAATGAATTAGTGAAGTGTTAGTGGATATAAAAGTGAAAAATATAAGTGCAAAATTAATTTTATATATAATTAAAATATTGCAAATTTTTAACTTTAAACGCGAATATCTCGAAAACTATCCTGCGGCTATAACTATATATGTATATCCTTGATTAGGATAATCTCCTCTATCCGACCATATCCTTTTTATCATTGAAGTCCTGGGACGGTATACTAAATTCTTCCCGTGGCAGCGATGGTGGGGAAATTTTGGAAGCTCCATCCTTTTCAGAAAACGTTGATTGGGAGTTTGCGGAGGAAATGTCATTTTTGATGAATGTACCCCACAAACGGAAGTAAGTCTGCATAATTTGAACGCTCGCCAAACAATTAATTTTTTCTATAGGACTTTCACAACTCCAGTATCTTTCGGAGAAGATTCGCATGCATCCCCAATAAATGTGTCACTAACTAGTGCAACCGACTCACAGCACTCATTCGATTATGTGAGTACATACAAACATATACATACATATTAGATTTGTAGTTGGAGAAATTTTTTATATAGGCCTAATTATAGGAATTTTTTTTATTTGTAATTCATTGTATATTTTTAAAGATAGACATACATATTTAGATTCTTTCTTTTTATTTTTACGAAACTAGGACGGCGATTAACCTCTCCCCGCAAAAATCAAGCGTGGAGTCAGTTTGATAACATACTCAAGAAACACGAGGAAATGTTGGAAAGTCGCTCAAATACCACCTGCAGCTCCCCTTATGCACAAGCTCTTTATAGTTTTGATTGGTTGTTAAATCAACTGCCTCGATATGTTGGCATTAAAATAAAAAAAAAGAACCAACGATGAATAACATTTTTTTGTAACCATTTATATTAATAACTAGCTGACCCCGCAGCCGTTGTCCTGCGCGAAATTATGTCTTTTGAATTCAAAAGACAAAAATTCATATTGTGTTGATTATCATTTATTTGAGATTTTTCTACATTTTCTTTCAATGTAATGCAGCTTGATAAACAACAATTTTTGGTTTCTGTTCCGGTGTACAGAAAAGATGGTTTTCCAACTCGTGAGCATGCCACGGGTATCTGGCCGTGTGAAAATTATAGCATTTCCATGGCAAATGGCAAATCGCTAGAACTCAAAAGAAATCCGTAGAATCAAGCATTCTGCTCCATGTATTTGATAGGTGCGTCACAATCATATTGCGAAACATAATAACGACAGATCCAACTTTGAGACGCAAATGATGCGGTCGCATACCAAGCCTCTCCAAAGAATTTATTTAGAAATTCCACTGGATAATTCACGGTGTTGTCTACATTGTCAAGACGATCGATCGATGGCCGCAAGTCTCCCGGAATTTGACTTTGAATCTTCCAGTTTAAGTCAAGAACATCGGTATTTTTGCCAGTTAACATTGCCCATGCATTTAAGGAATCGTACTAACGAGAATTTATCCAATGTTCGTGAATTGATAAACGGCATATGAAATTGATATTAAACCACCGGAAGTATCAACCGCTATTGACCCATTTCCAGTTCTTAGCGTATACGATGTAAAATGTCTTCGGCAATGTAATTTTTGGCCGTATCCCATAACTGACGCGAATTTGAAATGTTAAATTTTGTTTCAGGGGGTGTTTCCCCTGTCTATACTGTTCTCTGTGTTGAAATAGACTATTTGGTCATTCTCCAAATTAACTGCGAGACGCACTGCGTCGGAAAACGTTCATGAATCGCAAAAGTAAATACAGTGCACTCGCGGTAACGTGAACTAATTAAAACCAAGGGAGTTCACGTTAGTGAAAATGTTCACGTTAGCGATTGTCGAATTTGAAGACGCAAAATAACTTCAAATTGCTAAATTCAGGATTTTTACACATTTAAATGTAAAAGTATTTTATTATTGCCATTAGTATGTTCATGGGAATGAACATATATATTAAATTGCGAATAAAATTTCACATAAGATTTATTCATTAAAAAAATCCGTTATCTTTTTCTGCTGCTTTTTCCTTTCTAATAGCTGAAATACTGCTTTCTCCCTTAAGCGTGTAAGTACACTCATGTCGCTCTGATCAACCATTGCATCCTCAGCCCATTGCAATGCCTTGTTAAAGATTTCAACTGCCTCACTTGCGGCAATTTTCTTTATGGGGTCTTCGGCAATACCATCATCATCGTCACTTTCTTCAATTTCGTGGATTTCGGTGATTTCATGTATTTCGGTGGTATCATCAACACAAGGGTCATCGTTCCACTCTCGAACCATTGGCAATGTAAACTCAACCTAAAATAGAAAAAAGTAATAATGATATCAAAGTGTGTCGTAAAACTTCTTCCTGAGGACTTAAGTCCTGAAGGAGATCAACTGACATTCGCATTAAAGAGTTTATTTCTGCACTCCATTTGTTAATGGAATGTTATATTCAGGGTCCTCCTCGTTTCCCATTAAACTTAAAATGTCTTTCCAACAATTGGCAAGAGTTTCTGTGCTGACCCGATCCCACGCGACAGATAAAAGGGTAACAGCATCTTTCAACGTTACATTTTTCATTGATTCAAGCAAATCTAAGTTTTTTGCTGCTATTGAAGCCAACAAACTGTTTCTGTAATATAACTTCGTTATTTTAATCGCATTTTGATCCATAGGTTGGATAAGAGGGGTGACATTTGGCGGCATAAACATGGCAATTATATTTCCATCTTCAGTTTTTAATTTTGCTTCACTTGGATGAGAGGGAGCGTTGGCAATAAGTAATAATGCCTTTATTGCTAAGTTCTTCCGCTTTAGAAACAATCTTACCTGGCCAAAAGCAAGAATTTATAATAATTATTAATTAAGCGAAAAAATTGTTTACCTGTGGCACAAAAGATTGATGGAACCAATGTTTAAAAATAGCAGACGTCATCCAGGCTGATTTCGAGTTCTTATAATCCGTAGGGCAACTAAAGTGTTTAAAGTTGCGTGGATTTTTTGCCTTACCAATTACTAAAAGTTTAAGTTTATGTGCACACGATGCTTTTGCGCAACAGAGAAATGTTATACGCTGCTTCTCCGTCTTTGTTCCCGGAGCAGTTTTCTCATGCGATACATAGGTCTTATCTGGCAAAAGCTTCCAGAATAAACCAGATTCGTCAGCATTATACAATTGTCATTACATAACTCCATTTCCTCAATTTTTTGTTTTAGTTTCAGTTTAAATGGATCAACCAATTGAGGCTGCGATGAGAAGTTTTCTCCAGATACTTTAAGCAATCTAACTCCGTATCTTTTCTTAAATCTCTGGAGCCATTCGTCACTAGCATTGAATCCGGTCGCGTTTTCTTTAAGTAGGGAATGCAATACCTTAGCCTTTTCTTTTAGCATTAATCCACTTACAGGACAATTCCTTTCGCGCACCCGGATGAACCAAAGGTATAGACTTTTTTCCATAGCTGGAAGCTCTGACGATTTTAAAGTTTTTCTTTTTCCCGGTCCTTGGTATGTATTATTCACGCATTTTAAAATGACTTCTTTTTTCTTTTAATACTGCATATTGTTGACTTAGCGACATTATATTTTTTTGCTAAGTTAGTCACACTTGTTCCTTTTTCAGACTGTCTAAAATGTCTGCTTTTTCTTTTAATTGCAAACACTTCGATTTTTTAGAACTCATTCCGATTGATTGATCACTCCGCGAAAGAAAAAACCTTCAACTGAAGTAAGTCGTTGTCATATGGTAAAAAGTTGCGCAAATTTTTCAATATTAGGGGATTCCCCGAACTTAAAAAATAAAATTTAATGTATTCGGTGTTGTTCGTATGTTAATAAAAAGTGTAGTGAACTAAAATTTTGTTCACGTTACTGAGCTTTCTAAGTAAGTTTGTTCACGTTACAGAGTAGTCAATGTAAAAAAAGCGTGTTCACGTTAGCCGGTGTTCACGTTAGACGGTGTTCACGTTACCGCGAGTGCACTGTACATACAAAGCGCTTTATTGCAGTTCACGTATCGACCGTATCGATCAAGACCAGTAACCGCCATGTTGCTTCTTTTGGTGACTTACTTGTAAACATATTTGATCGAAACTACAATATCAAACATTGACATGAGATTTGAATGTGAATTAGACAACAGTGGCGAATATAATGCGATCCATATGTTGTCGACTTCGATGTGTTGTTAACTTTGATATTCACGCCTCTAAATTGAATGCTAAATGTTCTGCCATTGTCATCTGGTGAGCGACGCTGATACATTGGATATCCATCATTTCTAGTTTGTGTTTCCGCAAGGAAAAGCACGTGGTGTTTCGTGCATTTATTGTCAGACATACAAACCGAAGTGGGATTGTGGTGTCCGCAAGGTCCATGTATCTTACTCTGCGTCAGGAATTTCCGCAAAAATGATTTCTTCAATTTGATCTGGTGTAACCACCATCCACCATCCAAAGAAGAATATGTACGTGCGACAAACCTCTCTGTTGTCGCTCAACATAGTACATCCAGCATCTAACAGCACCACATATACCTACATTACTCCAAGATAAAGTCCATGAAACATCAAAATTCAAAGATTCAAATAATTTACAAATAAAAATATTAAAAAACAAAACAAACAACAATTTAAAAAAAATTTGTATGAAAAAAGTATATGTAAGAAGATTAAGTATTCATTACACATATCGAGTTTTCATTGTTTTTAAAATGTATTCTGCTATTCGGGGCGGAGACAAATCCAACGAATCAATAACCATAAAAATTGGTTCGCAGACCCCGTCTTTGTTTTATATATGTATATAGATACAAATTTTGTACTGAAATAAAAACTAAAAGTTTATAGGTTTGACGTTTTTTATTAGTATAAGCATAGTAAAATAAATTTAAACAAAAGTGGCATTGTTTTGCCAAGGAACAGATCCATTAGGAGAATTAACATAGTCTGTGAATATTTTCCGTATACATATATGTATTTTCCGTAATCTGAAGTTCTTCCGCGGTAAGTGGTTACGATGGATTCATTTCGACTGCGAGTGTGTTCTTGTTGTTGCAACACTTCCCATTCTCCTGCTATCCAATTTCCAGTGCTATCTTCAAAACCAGAAAACGCATTAGAGTTATACGTTCGGCGACACTTATTTGTGAGAAAATTATGCAATCGTTCAGGCTTGCAAAATAAAAGTTTTCTAAGGCAAAGCCATCTTGCAGTTAAAATGCCGAAAGCATTTTCAATGCACCGCCTAGCTCTACTTATCCTGTAGTTAAAAATTCTTTGCTCTATCGAGAGTTGTGTGACGCTATACGGTTTAATTAAGTGCTTACAAAAAGGAAAGGCGTCGTCTCCCACAATGAAATGCGGCAAATTTTTTTGATTAATTACCCTGTCAGGAGAAAATAGACAGCTGTCATTTAGAATTCTGGTACCAAACTTAGAATTTCTCATAATATGAGAGTCGCCTTCGCTTCTATAAACACCTATGTATATCCAAATAGGTAAATTTATAATTCGCTTCACAGGTAGCCAGCAACACAATTAAATGAAACCCCTAAAGTCCAAAAGTTTAAAATGCGTATTACTTTTTAGTACAACCGAGGCATATAATGTGATCTTACTTTGTAGTTATAAAATATACTTCCACTTTTTGGAGGTGCTTTTATATTAATGTGTTTTCCATCAATGGCGCCAACACATTTGGGAAAATTCCACTGGTTTTCAAAACCATTAGCTATTTCTACCAAATTTTTTTCCGTCCAATCGGGCACTTCATTTTTCAATACGGTACATAGTACTTCACAAACGTCATTCACGATCCTGTCAAAATGTTGTTTGCTGATACGATAACAAGAAGCTAAGTGGCGTTGCAAATCCGCCGAAGCTAGGTATCTGTAAGAATATTTTTCAAAAAAACATAACACGGTATTTTATTACTTTGGCAAAAATGTATAAAACATACTCCAGTACCACTGCCAATTTGGCTTTAATTGGAATAAAATCTTTTGGCCTGCTGTTGCGTTTCGGAAGTAGATGCAACTCCACCATCTCATAAAGTTCATCAAAAATTTGTGGTGGCATGCGAAAATTTGCAACGAATAAATATGTTACATTACGCAAGGCTTCGAATCGGACATGAACCTTCCCTTATCGTTTCGTTCCTTAAGGTATGGACTCGCCCAATATCTCGCCTTCTTACGCTCTTCTTTTTGGAATTCAGCATCCATCTCCATGGCAGCCATCATGGCACCAAAGTATTCACTAAATTCATCCTACAATTAATTAAAATCATTAATATGAAATATAGTTCATTTTGAAATTTGATATAAAACTTACCAATCTTCATCCATATTCCTTAAGGTTCGAATCCAGCTCTCAAGTAATTGCTCAAGAAACAAGTAAGGAAGGGCTAAGTTCGGGTGTCCCCGAACATTTTATACTCTCGCATGATAAAGTGATAATCGAGATACCATTATTAGCAACTTTATTGCGAGAATATAAAAATGATGCCCTCTGAATTACATGAAAATATCTGAGAGATTTACCGATATTTTCGGTAAAAAATTAGGTTAGGTTAGGTTAGGCACTGAACTCTTCGTGTTCGATATCAGGGACCTTGAAAAGTTATAGTCCGATCACGACAATTTTTCCACAAGGGATACCTCAGCTCAAATACCGTATTTATGTAAAGTTTTATTCCGTTATCATCATTGGTTCCTAATGTATATACTCGTATTATACAGAGAAGGCAGCAGATGGAATTCAAAAGAGCGTTATATTGGAAGAAGGCGTGGTTGTGAACCGATTTCACCCATATTTCGTACATGTTATCAGGGTGTTAAAAAAATATTATATACCGAATTTCATAGAAATCGGTCTAGTAGTTCCTGAGATATGGTTTTTGGTCCATAAGTGGGCGACGCCACGCCCATTTTCAATTTTTAAAAAAAGCCTGGATGCAGCTTCCTTCTGCCATTCCCTCCGTAAAATTTAATGTTTCTGACGTTTTTTGTTAGTCGGTTAACGCACTTTAAGTGATTTTCAACATAACCTTTGTATGGGAGGTGGGCGTGGTTATTATCCGATTTCCTCCATTTTTGAACTGTATATGAAAATGCCTGAAGGAAACGACTATGTAGAGTTTGGTTGACATAACTATAGTAGTTTCCGAGATAATCGATTGGGGAATCGGGTTCGCCTTCTCCTGGCGTTGTACTTTTACTGCCATTCAGTAGGCTGGAGAAGTTTTCCCTCCATAATTTAAGTATGCTCTGGCCATCAGTGACTAAATCACCTTTGGGGGTTCTACAAGAGTATGCGCCGGTTTTGAAACCTTCTGTAAGCCGCCACATCTTTTCGTAGAATTTTCGAGCATTACCCCTGTCGGCCAGCTTATCAAGCTCTTCGTACTCACGCATTTCGGCCTCTTTCTTTTTCTGTCTACAAATGCGTCTCGTTTCCCTCTTCAACTCTTCAACTCTCGGTATCTATCCCATCCCGCACGTGTTGTGGTCGATCATAACGTTGCGTGGTAGGCAGTCTATTTTCTCTCCGCTGCGAGACGGCACTTCTCGTCGTACCAGCTGTTCTTTTGCACTTTCCGAAAACCAATGGCTTCGGTTGCAGCTGTAGGTAAGGAATTTGAAATGCCGTCCCACAGTTCCCTTACAACGAGTTGTTGACGAGTGCTCTCTGAGAGCAGGAGTGCGAGCCGAGTAGAAAATCGTTCGGCTGTCTGTTGTGATTGCAGCTTCTCAACGTCGAACCTTCCTTGTGTTTGTTGACGTGGGTTTTTTGCTGCACAGAGGCGGGTGCGAATCTTGGCTGCAACAAGGTAGTGGTCCGAGTCGATGTTAGGACCTCGGAGCGCACGCACATCTAAAACACTCGAGACGTGTCTTCCGTCTATCACAACATGATCGATCTGGTTGGTGGCTTTTCGATCCGGAGACAGCCAGGTAGCTTGATGTATCTTCTTGTGCTGGAATCTAGTACTACAGATAACCATATTTCGGGTCCCCGCGAAGTCAATCAGCCTCAACCCATTTGGTGATGTTTCGTCGTGGAAGCTGAATTTACCGACCGTAGAGCCAAAGATACCTTCTTTGCCCACCCTGGCCTTAAAGTCGCCAAGCACGATTTTGACATCGTGGCGGGGGCATCTCTCATAAGCGCGTTTCAAGGCTCATAGAAGGCATCTTTGGTCATATCGTCATTTTCTTCCGTCGCGGCGTGGGCGCAAATCAGCGATATGTTGAAGAACCTCGCTTTGATGCGGATTGTGGCTAAACGTTCATTCACTGGAGTGAATGATAGTACTCGGCGACGGAGTCTCTCTCCCACCACGAATCCCACACCAAACTTGCGCTCCTTTATATGGCCACTGTAGTAAATGTCACAAGGACCTACTCGTCTTTGTCCTTGTCCCGTCCATCGCATTTCTTGGACGGCGGTGATGTCAGCCTTTATTTTTGCGAGGACATCAACCAGCTGGGCAGGGGCACCTTCCCAATTAAGGGTCTGGACATTCCAGGTGCATGCCCTTATATCGTAGTCCTTATTTCGTTTGCCATGGTCGTCATCAAAAGGGGGGTCAGTTGGTAAACTTTCATTGAGTGGGCTTTTTACATGGCGGGTCCCAAAACCAGCGCACAACCATATGTAGGGGATGTTTCGCCTTCTCACTTTAGCTCGCCTTCGAACGGATGTTCTTAGGCTACCCAGAGGATACTTGGTCAAAGACCGGAAGTTGTGAGCGGCTTGAGCCATGTGTAAAAGAATCGTTTCTGGCCACTCCCAAGTGAATGGCGATCAGAGAACTTTCCTCACTTGCGTGAACTTCTACACATGACTCCATCCTCCTTAATTTTACAGCAAAGTAAAAAAAAATATGTAAATGACGGATAATGAAATCTCGATTATCACTTTATCATGCGAGAGTATAAAATGTTCGGTGACACCCGAACTTAAGCTATCCTTGTTTTGTAAAAAATTTATTCAAAAGTATTCTTAATACTCGTACATATAAGACTCGCCCACAAAAGTAACCTGTATAATAAAATTGGAATATTTTGTGTATTGAGTTTTGTTGCACTGCAAATTTTACTAAGGCATTGCATTGGGATATTACTTGCCACAAGTAACATAGTTGCGCATTGTTAATTTTAATGCTGTTGAACTTCCAGTTGCTTGAACTGCATTTTTGTGGTAAGAATTATGTGGTCGAATGCGTGCAAATTCCGCTTCACTTCACTCCAACATAACAGTAGCACAACGACTTCGTAAGAATATTTAAAATACTTCTGGATTTAGCAATAATTTATAAAAGTGAGGAAGGGCTAAGTACAGGTGGAACCGAATGTTTTGTATTTTCGTAATTTGTAAGGATCAAAGCCGGGGAAATACTTTCATGCGCCAGCATAACTTTATAACTGTATAGTATTAAACAAGAAAAAACCATAACTTCGGCTGTATCAAAGCTGTTACACTCTTCACAGCTACAAATTTTTCACGTATGACCTTGACAAGTTTTGCATGGCACTGTAATTCATCTCCTTAGTTTAAACTGTACGGAGACATATGTATGTAGGTAAGCAAAGCTACACACACATGTGTTTCTCATTTCGCTGCGTTTTACAATTAATTTGCAAATATTGTATTATTGATGTATTCTTGCAACAGTTCGGTTATTCTCACTCTTGAGATAGTTTTGTACTATATATAAAAGTGATCAGGATGACGAGACAAGTTAAAATCCGATTGAGTGTCTGCCCGTCCGTCTAGGTAAACAAGTTTCCTGGTGCCCTCAGATCGCAAGATTATGCTGCCATTCATTCACATTACGGTGTTAAAATAAGTGTACCCGAACGACACCCAGTTCTACTTTCCATATAAAATTCCATTTTATCATACCAATTTACAGTTTACAAGTTTACCCAGAAGACCTTAAATGATTCGGCCGTTGTTTAATAGCAGCACCCACAGTTTGCTGAGATTGGGTCTATGATTTTGTGTGGTGGAGTAAACCTCGCTGAAGATCCAGTTTTCTCCATCGAAGACAGTATTGGTTAATTACTTTACTACCAATTCTTCCTCTCGGTAGACTTTTGACTCAGTTTCAACCACTGTTTTTCAAAGAAGTGAAGAGGTGTAGCACCTTTACAGGAGACTCACCTAAACCATTCCAGTAGATGGACGTTGAGGCCTTGAATAACATTTTTGGGTGATTGGAAGTTTTTCGTTCTTGATTTGCTTTGAAAGGTTACTTAACTCAGCGAATCAATGACGTGTTCCTGAAAGAGGCGTTACTCTTGGGATTTTGCTTTTGATGAATGGGAAGGGAGACCATTTGAGTTTTTCGTAGTCTTGTGAAAGTGAATACTGCCTAGGTAATTTGAAAATTTTATAATCTCATAACACAAATATATCTAAACCGCATCGCTTATTTTGAAAATCAAAACCACATTGTAGGAAAATTGTAAAGTTCACCAGCCTAATTTGTGAAGTACATAGATTATTAGTTAAATAAATATTTGTATATTCCGAAACTGTGCTAAAGCCAAAGTTCTAATCTAATTGCTTAGCTTTGATATTTCATGAGTGCACATTTGTTCAGATTTATGCAAGTGGAATGAATTTGCTTACATATACAACTAACATACACTTGTTCTCAGAAATTTAAATCCACACGAGAGCGAATGTAATTTAACCAAGTTAAACCGAGTTAATTTCGAAAAAAAGACAGGAATTACTGAACAAATCAAAAACAGTGTAGGAGTTTATGTCAGCAAAAGACTGCTGTAATGAGCAAGTCGAAAGGTGAAAACGATGATTATTGCCTTTTTTGATAGCTGTGGAATCGTCCACAAAGAATTCGTTCCACCGGGGAAAATTGTGAATCAAGTCTACTATTGCCAAGTACTCGAAAGATTGCGAAAACGAGTCAACAGGGTGCGCCCAGACATCGCTCGTAACTGGATCTTTCATCACGACAACGCGCCGTGGTACACCGCCCTCAGCGTGTCCCAGTATTTGGCCTCTAAAGGGAGGCCGTATTGCAACAGCCGCCTTATTCGCCCGACATGTCGCCCTGTGATTTTTTTTTGTTTCCTAAAACAAAATCGGTGGTCAAAGGAACCCATTTTGAGTCGTTTACGGACATCCAGGCAGCCGTTACGAGGGTACTCGCGGACATCCCAGTCGAAGCATTCCAGAAATGTTACGAGGCATGGAAAACGCGTTGGAATCGCTGTATAGCTGCCCAAGGGGACAACTTTGATGGCAGAGTTGTAGAATAATTTTCAAATATACGGTTTTTATGGAATCGGTCTCATTACTTAATTGTCATACCTCGTATTTATACTCAGTTTTTATTCTCTTGCAACATATTCCTACAGCGTATAATAGTGTTGTTCACTTAACGGTTGTATGTACTATATCACCTAAAACTTATGGATTTAGATATAAGGTTATATATAATATACATATTAGAGTGATTCAAAAAAAAAAATTTCTTTTTTCGTTTGGTACTCGGAAAAATAGGTTCCTAGACACCTCTAAGAAAGCCTCTCCAAACACGAGTTTTTAATTGTAATGGGAAGGTCCTCCTACATACAGTTTTCTATTTATTCTTATTATCGTATAGAAAAATTTATATCTCGCTTCCAACTACTTGAAAAAATATTTTGTTCCTTAGATTTTGTAGGAAACTCAACCGTTTAAAAGATATTAACAGTTAAAGTTTGATTATTTTTGGGAAATTTTTTTATTTCTTATGAATTTTATAACTCAATGAAAAAAAATTATTATGAATGATGAAACTCGCAGTTTTGTAGGAAATTTACTGCTCTATAAAAATGGTCTCATATGATTTTTCGATTAAGTTAAGCGTTTACGAGATATTCATCGTCAAACATCAATGCATATTAGGGTGGCTCAAAAAAAAATTTTTTTTTTTCGTTTGGTACTCTGAAAAATAGGTTCCTAGACACCTCTAAGAAAGCCCTTCCAAAAATCTATTCATAATAATTTTTTTTCATTGAGTTATAAAATTTATAAGAAATAAAAAACTTTCTCAAAAATAATCAAAATTTAACTGTTAATATCTTTTAAACGTTTTGGTTTACGAAAAAATCATGGTAGACCTTCGACGGTTTTCCTATACGTGAACATGCAATATATAGTTGCCCATGAGAAAAAAATGGATTTTCCAAATCTTCATCACAAATGGACATTATTTGGCTTTGAGATTTATTTATCGCCATTGCAATAGCTAAAAGAACTGGAAATTGTAGCCTCCTGAAGGGTATCGTAGAATCCAATGTTATCATTGGAATAAATACGTTGCAACAGGACCACTTATCCTTTAAACTTTCCCGTTAAAATGGTTCCTTCAAGCATATTTCCGTTGATATTTCTGATAGCCAAACGCATACCATTGCGTAATCGAGGATTGAAATTACGCAGGAGAATAATAGGTGAACCATTCTTTAATCGAAGATTATGTGGTGAAATTCCAGGTATATCTAGTGAATTTCAAAATTCAATTGGAAAAATGTCATTTTTATTTGATTGACATTAAGAACAGTATCGAGTGATTCAAAAGACATAAGATCACCTGGTAACAGCTGTTGTATCTGGAAATTATGGTCATTTGGTGAGCATCAACATTTTTGGCTGCCAAAATAGCCCGCCTACTGAGCCAGTTATGATTCAAGTAATTACTCTATACATATATTCGGTAAAAATACTCTGAATCAATTCAATTTTTCCCTTAAGAACAGTATATAAACTGTCTGGCCGTGTAATGCTTTGCATATCTGATTGCATTTCTATTTTACCGTTTCCAAAATCTAGTAATTTTTCCGAAAATTTTTGTGTGGATGGACTATTTTGCAATTGTAGTCATGATCAGCAATACCATTCGACATTTAAAATAACATTTTTGGTGCTACAAAAATTATTATACTCTTGCAACATATTTCTGTTGGCAGTGAAAAAGTTGTTGCCAATTTGATTGAAATTACGATCTTAACTGCTAAATCAAAAGGAGACGTGTTTTGATACCGCTTATCCGTATGATTCACTCTGATAGGCCAATTCAATGCCAACGTAACGAAGTACGAACTCTGCCGCTAGTAGCTATATGATTGGTGTTTGTATGTGAGGAAACTTGATGAAACCAAGGTCCTTATAGCTGCATGTTGTATTGGCAAAAGTAAGATAAAGTCAATAAATCAATGCTATCTCATATATACCTAATATAAGGTCTTGGACCTTTCGTAAAAATTAGCTGAACATATAATATTGGTTTAATGCCAATACAATAGAATGCGTTTATTATGACTCCGCCTATATTAACCAACTGGTTACTATGACGTAATTACACTACGAAGTTTGGTTTTCATATAAAATTCTTTATAAAAAAGTCGGAAATAATGACTTCCCTTACAGTGACATGTCGCTTATTATGGCCCATTTTTAATAAATTATGTCCGGTTAGAATGACTGACATGATTCTTTACACCTCCGGCAATGTTCGTTGATTCCCGACGCCGTTCGGCACTTGGCTCGTTTTTGTTTTAAGTCTCAGTGAGTACTTGACGCTTGAAGGTCACGCATTGTTTTTTGTTTGTTACTGTGAAAAAATGTCATCACAACGACGTAAAGCATTTACAATTGAGGAGAAAGGTGCAATAATATGCAGATTAGAAAATGGAGAATCTAACTCATGCCTCGCAAAGGAATTTGGAGTGGGTCATTCGACAATCTCAATGATTTTTAAAAACAAGAACCGCATTAAGCAATCGTTCAATTCAAATGTTATGAAACCGAAGTGGCTTCGAAAATCACTACAAGAAAATGTTGATCAAGCAATAATTCGGTGGTTTAAAAACATGAGAAACAAAGGAATACCTGTCAGCGGCCCTATGCTACAGGAAAAGGCAAATGGTTTTGCCGCGCGTTTTGGTGTTCTCGACTTCAATTGTTCTGCAAGCTGGATCAGTCGTTTTAAAGTTCGACATAACATTGTGGCGGGAAAAATTGTCGGTGAATCTTCATCTGTTGATCAAAATTCAACAACAAACTGGTTGATATCTGCCGAATTTATGAAGACAATTTTCTGATGATGAGATATTTAATGCTGATGAAACTGGACTTGTTTACAAATTAATGCCGGATAAAACTTTAAAATTTAAAGGTGAAAATTGTAGTGGAGGTAAGTTGTCGAAATATAGAATAACTGTCATGGTAGCAGCTAATATGAGTGGCACAGAGAAAAAGAAATTGCTCATTATTGGAAAGTGACAAAAACCAAGATGTTTTAGAAGTGTCAAATCATTACCTGTCGATTATGCTAACAATCGTAAAGCTTGGATGACGTCAGAACTTTTTGAAAAATGGCTTCGTGATTGGGATCGTGGTATGGTGAAGAAGAAGAAAAAGATTCTATTGCTGGTTGATAATTGCCCGGCGCATCCAAATGTTACTGATTTAAAGTCTATAACACTTGCTTTCCTTCCGCCGAATACAACATCAGTACTACAGCCAATGGATCAGGGAATAATACGATCACTCAAAACGAATTTTAGGAAGAACATTGTGCTCAAAATGATTAACTGATTAACTGTCTTGAAGCTAATGAAAACAACTCTTCTACAAAAATAACGGTGCTAGATGCAATTATGATGGTTAATGATGCCTGGAATAAAATGTCACAAAGTACCATTCGTAACTGTTTCAAACATGCAGGATTCATTGAAAGCCACGACGGTTTACCTATTCAAATATCAGAACATGAATTCGATGAAGAAGATGACATTCCTTTATCTTTGTGGTCACGAAACCTAAATTAAGATTCTTTAGCACCACCGGAAATGTGGGAAGATTATGTTGACGTCGATAGCGCTCTCCTCACATTCGAAGAACCCACCGATGAAAATATCGTACGGAACATTAGTGCTAAGAAACAACTCGAAAGTGATGGGGAAGAGGAAGTTTCACAAAACGCTTTGTATGACGTCCGCTTATTATGACGTGTTTGTCAATTCCTTTCGATGTCATAATAAACGGATTCCACTGTAATATGTGAGATTGAACGAAATACCCAAATTCCCATACCTACACGTAATTATTTTCGTTACTCTAACAAAATTATGCAAAATATGTATATAAACTTACTTTGATTCCCATCCTCTGGTTGATGTTTTGCACCTTAAGGTACATATGTATTTCCCTTGGCCCTGCCGTTCTTGTTGATATGTAATTTGAACTTAACTTCTTTTCAATTACTCAAGATATTCACAGTAGTTATTTAGTTTCCATAGTTTCTTAGTCTGTCTGTACATTTGTTTACAGGTCATACTTAAGTAAAATTGAAAACAAGAAACAATAATGAAAGATAACGCCGGACGGTACCTAGGCATAAATTGGTTAGTCATTTCGGCATAGTTAAAATATAATACTCGACAACCAGCTAATATCAATTATCGCAGATCATTTTAAATCCATATTTAAATTCAACAAAGCATGCTTTCAAACTCATACAAAAATATTTAAAGCTTTCACGTGAAATTTCGAATTATACTTCTGCCAGAGATTACTCAAATTTCTGCAAAGCTGTTTAATATATAGTACTGTTGGGTCATATTATTAAACATCTCCTTGGCATTCAGAATAGGTTTACACAAACTTACTTTCTGCACACATACCTGTAGGTATATACAATATGTAAATTAATAATTACACATACGAAGGCAAAGTACATAAAAGTTCTGCAAAAACTTCGCTTTTAGTTTAGTACATCAAGGTCTCATATCTTTTGTTCGCTTGTACTTCATCGCCTTGTCATGTTAGCGATAAAGAAATTATATTCTTATGTGTGCATAAACAGAGTATTTTGCCTCCAAGCCATACATTGTTAACATAAGCACTATCTAAATGTTGACTTGGGTAGGCAACATAGAAACAATTTGGGTACATTGTTCCTATATAAATATTAATATCATAAATTCCAGTATAGTAGATGGGATAAAGTAGGTTGAGGTATATTAAATGTGACAAAATGGTGTAGTGGCTTTTTGAATCAATAATGACAGCTACCATAAATTAAATTAAGTGATGCCGTTTTCTATTTATTATAATACATACCATATATGCTTTTCCTATATTAATGCATATTTTAACAGAAGTGCTATTTTTAGTGTTTTGTTACGAAATATACATACGTATATATTGAGAAGTTGAGCGATAATATGAACATTTTTTTTAATGTGAAATAACTAATAAAATGATTAGTACTACAACACTTTAAACATAATTTTCTTGCATTGCGATTAAATAGCGTCAGACACTGCTTTGAAGTATCTAGTTTCAGGGTTGCTTCTGTTGTTTGCACGAAACACACATGCGAAGACAGCTTACTCGTACTCTATATTTTATATAAGAGATGTTGTACGCGATCTTTTGATATCCCAACTATCTCGACTATGTCGCGTATTAATAAGATATTATGGTCTTTTGTAATGTTGCCCTCCGCGGTAGCCGTTTTCGTTTGCTCTTAGTGTGACTGGAATGGGCCGAATTACCCGATGTGTGACCATGTTGAGACCAGTAGTCGCCATCGAAGAAATTTTGACAGTGGTTATCTACGAAGTATGTTGTATCCTCCATACTATAGTAAATTTTTGTTGCAGTAGTGGCCCTATAAGTAAATATTTATTGGATCAGCCGCATTTTGTGCAATCATTATCATTTTCTTATTAAAGAACTATCATTTTTCTTAACTAACATTAACAATTTAATACATAATTCTCGAAAAAACATACATGATTATACATAAACAACCGTTATTGTCATTTTGAACGTTTGAAGAGAGAAAGATAAAATAACATTCCTAAGAAATTTTCTTTTTGAAAAAAAATTAAAAGAAATTCAATCTTTTTATTTGCATATTAAAAATTATACTCTCTGTACAAAATGTTGCGAGAGTGTGAAAATAATTTATAAATCAGTTCCAAGTTTGGACCAATTTTTACGAGTATAACCTCTGTGAAGAACTTACGTACCATTTTTGCTGGATACGTGTTAATATTTGTCTTGCATGCACAAATACAACTAAATTATAATGCTGCAAATATTATTTTGTGATCAATATAGTTATATAATTTATTTTTCCAGTCATGATTAGAGTTTTGCACACCTTTTTCGCGCATACGAGCACAATCATCATGTCATGTCAACTGTTAGGATTCTTAGTCAAAAATTGTACCGAAAATTGTAATAAAAATTAAATGTGGAAATATCTAGACTAACAATCTGCAAAATGTGTTATTCCACTCAATGAAAACTTCCTTTTAGGTTCCAAAAGCCATTGGCATGCCGTGAGAAACAACCTAATCCAAGAAGCTTTGAAAAGGTTTTGTGTAGATTGCCGAAAATTCCCTAAGTAACTATAAAGCACCAAATATAAGATATATCAAGTTAGACTATTTTCGCAATCTTCTGTATTAATTTTCGGATAATGTACGGAATTATAGTGAGGAACAGGGAGAGGCGTTTCATCAGGATCTAAAAATGCTGGAAGAAAGGTATTAAAATTCGTGAGATCGGCACCTGATGGTGGATTACTTCTGGTTTCTAGCAGAGGAAACATTAAGATACATATGTTTTCGTAAAGTTTCTTTCTCTTTACTCTCTCGTTGAATCCTTATTCTTCAAAACAAAAGGGGCATTATAAATATATGTTGTTTCGTTCCATGTTTTCAGATTTTTATTATTTAAAATAGAAATAAAGATTTAAAAGTAAACGAGAAAATCTTACAAAATCATTGATAGTTTCACGAATACATATACATGTGTATGTATACAAAATAGCTCAGTCACTTGACGCATTGTACAGAACAATGTAAAATGTAAACGGCAACGATAAGCTTTTCGGTAGTCTGATGATTTCGCATAGACCGTGCCGGTAATTCATCGATCTACTTTCGCCGACGAAATAAATGCACGTTCAAAGCATTCGTATGGCGAAATGTTGATTGACCATTAATATGCGGGAAGAATCGCAAGTTTTTTCACCACTACAAATAATCCCAACAATTGCTAAAGATTGGAAATGGTAGAGTAGAACAATACGCAATGCATTAGACTAGCAAACAATGTATTTGTAACAAGTAAACACGCAAACAGTGTATTTGTAAAGTAAGTTCGGGTGCAACCGAACATTTTATACTCTTGCAACTTGCAAGAATCAAAGCCAGCGAAATACTTTAAGGTGTAAAACCAATCATATATGTAGAGTAAAGTCTGCTGGATGTTCGACAATTCTGATATTAGTTATACTATATAGGAGCTAGGCCAAATTTTCACTCAATTTCATCTATTTTAGGTACGAAGATACAATGTTATGAGTAAAACACGCTCTCTTATTTTCATTGAGATAACTGACATATTGGCCGATATATGGTATGCGGTACAAAGTCACCCAGAAGTTCGAAAATCTTTATATTAACATATGGGGGCGAATGGAAGTATTGGTCCGATTAATTTTCATACATACATACCATTATAAAAGAAATACTATCCTTTCATTTCAATTATATATTGACCGATATTTTCGATCAAAAGTCAACTATAGGTAGTGGGGTCCAAATATTCCGTATTATTCGTATTTGGTTACAGTGTGACACACCAAAGACATTATTCAAAGTTTTATTCCGTTATATTAGTTGCTTCTTGATTTCTGTACTGGAAACTGAACGAATCCAGTCGAATTTGAAATTGTGCTATATGGGAAGTAGGCGTAGTTGTTGTCCGATTTCGTCATTTCGCCATTTTCACAATGTGACATAAAAATGTAAGAAGAATGCCGCGTACTAAATTTCATTCAAATCGGATGTGTCGGCTCCCGAGATATGGGATTTCACCAAAAAGTGGGCGGTGCCACTCCCATCATCCAATTTTCACACCATTTCCCGTAAAGCTCTCTCATACTATTTCGGGGGTAAAATTTAATGTCTCTGGCGTATTTAGTAATTGATTTATGGCGCTTTTAGTAGTTTTTAACAATTTGTTTGTTGTAGCTTAAGTGGTTTAGGATATATGTCCATTAAACTTGTTGCGGGCATGACCACGCCCACTTTTTCAAAATATTTTTCTCACAGCTGCCCTTGCGCTGCAATTCTCTATACCAAAATTACACCTTTATATTTTAATTAAGTGCTTGGCTATGGCACTTTATAGGTTTTCGGATAATGGCGATTTGTGAGAGTGGCAGTAGTTCGATTTAAGCCCACCTACAAAGTCGTTTTTTTTGTACTAAGCAACCCACATACCACGAGTCATTGAGATATCTCAATTTGTATCTACTCAAATTACAGCTTGCACGGACCGGCGGACGGACAGACAGACAATCAAGCGGATATCAACTCTTCTCGTTATTCGATCATTTATTTATATACTCGTATAACCCTATATCAACCCTATATATCTATGAACAAAACTATAAGACTCTGTAACAACTGGTTGCTAAAGTATAAAAATCACAACTGGATTAGTAGTCCGGCAATAACGGCAGCAAAATGTTGATGTTAATGAAATTAATTTCCAGATACTACAATTGGCAACCTGATGACCTTAATTCCATACTCAGTTGATGAAAATGATATCCCATGAATACACAAGCATCTATCAAGCCTTCTCTTGCCACCTGAGTTTTCAACATTAACGTTATATTATATCATTTCTACACAGTCGGATCAAGTCCCGAAAATATTTGTCCTCATCAAATTTGATTGATATTGCTGCAGTTATTAGAGAGATATGTAAATTAATATATGATGAAATTGTGCCGATGCATTTGCGGTTTAAATGATTGAAATATGATTAAAAGTTAAACTTAATTGCTTTTTTGCCAACAGCGTAATCGTGTGCTGGATCGAAATCAAGATTTCATTCTTCTTTCATCATCATTTTTTTTGTTGTGAACAAGAGAAAAGTGGAACACTGCCTTCATAATGTCAATAATCATTGTCCGCAAATGATGCATGTTTTGAAAAATACTTGATCAGTATTTTACTTTGCTAACTATACCAAAAACTCTGCTCTAAAGCTGGTCGAAAGAAAAAATATGGAAACGCTTTGCTGACGTCTAAATAGGTGGAAACTCTTCAGACCTGTGTAATTTCAAACGAGAATAACAAATATGAAATATTCATTCTAATTATACATACATATGTGCAATAAATAAATTATTTTGGGTATATTTCAAGTCAAAAAGTGCAAGAACTCCTTTTTAATACTCCGGCAAAGGCAGCGTGCAATAAGTGGGCAGTGCAACAAATGCACTCGTACAATATATTGTATACTATTAACAAAATGGATACTTATATATGTACATACATACTTGTAGCTGTTGCAAAAATTTTGTTTACAAAATAACGAACACACAACATAGACAACATATTAAGCTACACTATAGCTCAAGAGAGCAAAGAGATAGTGCGGTTTTAAGAGAGACACTAAATTGTTGAGTTGGACGAATGAGCTGAAATTGAGTGTTTTATTCAGATTTACATTCCACATTCAGTAAACAACCGACATTGGTTTGGCTCAGAAATTATATAAATATGTATATATGATTATCGTAAATAAGAGATTGCTATCTGCAAGAGAATTGCAAATTGCAAGTGTGTATATGTTTGTAGATATAAAAATAGAAGAGAAATATAAAGAACTCTTCACTCAGCAAACCACTTTTATTTTCCTACACCAACACCAGTTATTTTCTACTCTTTATATTTAAGTACCTTTTTTAGTACTACTACTTTTTGCCTTTAGGAGTAGCTTTAGTACGTTGACTCCGACGTCGGCAGAAGCCATATTTTCACATTCGCCACGGTGCGCCAAAACAAGAAGCGATTCAATGACGATTCAGTATGTCGGTAGAACTTTAGCAATGCGATTGTGAAGAAGGTAGTCTATGGAAAAGCTATCCGTTAGTTAAAGAAAGTAAGAATGGATGTTTCTAACAAGAAAGAACTAGTATTTATTTAAGGCATGTGTGAAAGTGTGAATGGAAAAGTTCATTGGAAAATGAATGAATAATTAAAATTGAATAAATAAAGATTTGCATAAAAAATCTAAAAATGACTTTAAAAAATTTAAATATTGCTATAATTTAAAAATGTATATGCGAAGCCTCTCGCACGTACCGGTGCCTTAAAGTTTGCGCTTTCATGTCAGCGAGGTTAAGTGCTGTGAAGTGGTGTTGCTGTCAAAAGCTTAAGAAAAATACTCTGCAGTGTCACTATGTCTTTTGCTATCCAAATATTAAAAGCTGACGCAGTGATCTTTTCTGTACAGAAAATATTTTTTTGATATAAAAGAAAAAATACCTCGAGGTGTTAACAAGGTTGCATGTTAAATTTGTTTTTATTAACAGTTAGTGAATTCATAATTTATGCGCAAGTACTCGTACAAGGAGTGAGAAAGTTCAAAATTTTATTGAGTTCAAGCAACTACATATGTGCTATCTGCCAGTGTAAGAAAGCGAGCAACTTTCACTACTAACCCTTTTCTCGCACAATTTGTATAATGTCTGCTTGATGTTTTTATCGTCAAAAAAATTAAGATATCTTAAATATTGACCGATATAAATGTTATAAAGCCGCAGTACGGTTTTACCCATTTGCACAATGTAATACTGTTATAAAGGGACATATTACGTACCGATGTGAATATATAGCAGGTACGAAGAAGCCTTGGTTTAATTTTTAATAAGTACCCCAGTGACTTTGCCTGAATCTTTGCTGAAAATATCAATAAATTTGTGAAATTAATTAAAGAGAGAATACTTTTATGTTTGGATTACTGGATATGTTATTTATTTTTCAAAATATTGCAAATGGGTGGAATCTTAACCAAATTATTTTGTTTTCATACAATTATGTTTTATATAAAACTTGAATTTGAAGTAAATATATAACGATTTAAGTTTTCTTTATCTTCTCCTAACTTATCCCCCATCCTTTAAAAATACGACCCGTAGTATATGCACTTGAATAAGTCTGCTTACTTCCAATGGACCACTACCGTGTATGAAATTTCCACACTAAGTAGAAAATCATTTAAAGAAATTGTGATTTGTTTATGCAGTAATCTCACGTCAATTAATTTCCTGTCGTAAATAACAATTGCTTCTGGCAGTCCACTACCAAAGAAGAAGAAACATGTAATTGCTGAAAGTTTACTGCCATGACTTACATACATATGTGGCAGATTGCTTTCTTTGCCTCCCTAGATCACAAGATCGTTATTGGTCATTTGCAGAATACTATTAATTTGATTTCTTCTTGGCAAATTTTTGCTTAGTGCTCATTTTTCCACTTTAATCACGGTCATAACTCTATGACTTTATTATCCATGTGACATCGCTGCTTCATGAATTTAATTTATTTGTGCACACGTTCGACGAATTTTATTCGCTCAATTGAGTTAGCAGCTCGTGGCGATTGTTTGTCGAATCCGAAGGATTATTTAAGCCCTTTAATACACGAAAATATACATACATATGTATGTATGAAAAGTAAAAAATGGCTAAATTTGATTGTAACCGAAAATTTTTTACTCTTGCCACTGGCAAAGATCAAAGGCCGGGAAGTACCTTCAGGTATAAGTAAGACTTGTTAGTTATATGAAGTCTAGGGCAAGTTTTCACTTGATTTTATTCATTATAAGAACTCTTATAACGGTACAATACATTTGTACATTAGTTCTTTCTTTCTCTCAATTTTATTATGATAACTCATATATTGGCCGAAATATGTGAATTCATTCTTCATATACTGGAAAGTGAAAGTGTCAAATGGAATTTAAAAACGTTTTATATTAAGATTATTAGATTTTAAAAAATTTGTGGCAGTGGTCCGATTACGTCCATCTACGAAAACCTACTTTTTTAACAAGGAACGACTCAAGTTTCATCAAGATATCTTAATTTTTACTCAAGTTACAGCTTGCACGGACAGACGGACGAACGGAAGAACGGACAGACAGACAGTCAGCCGGATTTCAACTCCGTTGGTATATAATCCTATATCTATTATTATATATATTTACCGAGGAATGGCCGCTATTATAAAAAAAAAACTTTTCAATATTTTGTATATATTTTGTGAGATATTCCTAGAACTTCCCGGCAGTTGTACGCGTGTAATGACACACCCTGTTGCTCACTTATTTATTGATACTCACACTTACCTCTCCTATTCTTCTAAATTTTTGCCTCTTCGTTCACATGTTATTCTGGGTGCTAGTTGAAATTTCAAGTGCAATCTAGGCAAGTCGTTCAATTTCATTTGCTGCAGCAGCGTTAAATTTAAAAGCATAACACAGAAAGCTCTAGCTCGAAACTACGATTTGTGATGTTTGTGATAAAAGTACTTAACAGACAATGCTCGACTTTGAGGTAAATTTTCTCTATATGTTTTATTTAAGTTTCCGTTGAGCTAGATTAAATTTGTTTCATTTTCACCAAGTCAACTCTACATTCGGTTGGTCAACTACATTCACTTGGTCAATTCATATTGGTTTATTGATGGAATTTCGTCCCTGCTGAGTGCTTAGTTTAGTAATATGTATATTGTATTATGTATACATAGACTAAATGTGTGTTTATTCTATTGTCTGTTATTTATACACGGTACTTAGTAATACGTAGATCGTTCCATGACCGAAAATATTAGTTATACAGTGTATAATTTGCTATTAGGATGAGTATAAAGAAAATTTTGGCAATAGTACAAATCATATTTGCCAACTCAACTCTAATTGTTCGGCGCAGACCCATATTAAACACAAATTAATGCGAATAATCAGTGAACAGCAAAGTCAAAATTATCAACTAAAGGCCAATAAGTAAGGCAAAGAGAGTGAAATTATATACAAACGTACTTCTATGTTTTATGACGAATCATAATAATAACGGATATTATTCAGGCTAAGTTATCATTGAGGGCTGTGAAAGTGGCCTTGAAAATCGATTCAACTACAAAATTAATAATAGGTTGGCTATCACAATTGTTGCTATGGCGTACAATGTTGATAAGTAGTTATACGAAATTACCAAGTAATGGCAATTATTATAATTATTACGAATCATATGAGGTATAACTGAATTGGAGATTCCGTGATCATTTTAAGATAGAGATAAGAGGGTCTAATGGCACTGCGTAACTGCGATATAGAGGCTGTTTCTTGGTTCTTTTGGACTGATAAAACCGAAAATGTTAGTAAAAATTTCCTAACAAGCAGAATATTTTGTGTTTTAGTCATGGGCTGTAGGTATCAAGCCATGACTATTTACTTAAATGTCAAAAGGTTACAGGTGTAGCTGTACGTGCTGTTTGTTCAGTATTGTAATTAGAGAGTTGCCGAACTTCTATAAGAGATATAATCTTTCTTTTATGGTAAATATTCATCGATTTTATGAGGACGATCATTTGACAAATAACTTTAGATTTTGTATCTAATCTGAACACCTTTATTTGGCGTTGAACTAATAATTGAAAAATGCAGTAATCTAAAATGACTAAGAAAATTGTATTGTAGGAATACACTCGTGGAAAGAAGCTACGATATAACTAAGGGCCTGCGTGTTGTTCGCGAGCGCTTTTAACCGATGCTATATATGTAGGAATTACTGCTATTACCGTTTCTTTTTGAACTAATGTGTCACTTTACACATACCTACAGTAATCAACATTGTGACCACCTGAAACCGCAACTGAGCACGTGACTCTGTGTCTATCTCATGGACGTGTCAAGGAATAAGCAAAGGATTACTAATTGACAGCTTTTGTTGTTACACTTAATCATATTTACGCGTTATGTACCTGAGTATATACTAATCATATACATCCATACGTCGAGCACTGCAAAAGAGCACGAAAGCAATGAGTCATCAATAATAAACAGGTGTCCAACAGAATTTATATCGCGGGTGAATATTGCAGAGTGCTGTCATACACTGTACAATCAAAAACGTTTGTTTTGATCCAGTTTGATCCTTTGATCCTAATATACTTAAATTATTAGATACTGAATACTTTATGTACAGGGTTTGTCCGAAAAGTAATAGGACTGAGTCGATTTAAAAAATGTATTAAACCAATCGTTACAATTCTTTAAGAAACTTTAAAAATTCTCCGGAAAGCCTTGAGAGCCGAGGTGTATGCTGCTTGGATCCCTCCGTCCTGTCAAAAGAAAAGGAAGATTGCCTCTTTGTCTGGGAATCATACTCAAATATCCACGACTCGTTACCTGCGATTACGTTATTGTGTGCCACATGTGTGAATGTTCAAATATTCCTGGCACACTTCCACTCGCCGCAATTTCTGGTCGTCAGTGAGCTTTTTGGGACCATCTTCGCGCATACCTTGATCATGTTCAAGTGCTTCGTCACAATGTCATGAACCACCGATTTTGATAAAATTAATTTGAATATAATAAATTTGCGCACTCGAGTCACATTGGCGCCACAAACACCGCCAATGTGAGTAGCAGGTCTCTCATGCATAAGAGCACATGGTAGATATGTTGTCTCTAGGGACGTACATCCAGAGCTTTAAGAGTCTCATTGTCTAAAATCACCTAACTCTATTACCACCGATAGTTGCATAGAAGATGTTCCATAGACTTTTCTTCTTCTACCTCTTGAGAGTTTCTGCAGCAGTCGTTATATGGTATGCCCCGTCTACATGTCGGGCCGTATTCCATTCAGAAATATGGTAAACTAATGATTTTTCTTCTTTACGCACCAGTCGTTTCGTCTTTTCGCAACGTGACACCAGTTGTTCTTTGCTTCCCACGGCGGGTGCTGTTTCGAATAATTTCAGAGCTGGCGTGTTTTCGTCCAGCGTAGCCGCTGTTTTTAATTCGCTGGCCTATGTTATTGTCGTCGTATATCTCATATAGCTCACCGTTCCATCGAATGCGAAATTCGTTGTGGCCAACGCGGAAAGAACCATAAATCTTTCGCAGAACTTTTGTATCGAAAACTCGTAACGTCTGCTCATCAGATGCTGTCATCGTCTATGCCGCCACACCATATACCAGGACGGGAATTATGAGTGATTTGTAGAATTTGGTTTTTGATCATCGAGAGAGGACTTTACTTCTCATTTACCTACTTAGTCCACATTAGTACCTGTTGGCAAGAGTTATTCTGCGTCGGATTTGGAGACTGACATTGCTGTTGGTATTAATGCTAGTTCCAAGATAAACAAAATTATCTACAGCTTCGAAGTTATGACTGTCAACAGTGACGTGGGAGCCCAGTCGCGAGCGCGACGACTGTTTGTTTGATGACCGCCAGACCCATTTGCCCTGTTTCCTTATCCAGTCTGGAGAAAGCAAAACTAGAGACGCGGTCGTAGTGTACACTCTTATAAAAGATTGTACCTTCTCGATTAAGTTCTGCAGTTTGGTATCGAGCGGCTCGGAGAGGTCCTTTCCCATTCTGACTGAACTTTTGGTGTTGCTCAACGTCAGTTTACACAGCCGTATTAGTTTTGCAGAGATACCAAATTCAGACATCGCGGCATAAAGGCAGCCCCTTTTCGTGCTGTCAAACGCAGCTTTGAAATCAACGAAAAGGTGGTGTGTATCGATTCTTTTTCCGCAGGTCTTTTCCAAGATTTGGCACATGGTGAATATCTGGTCGGTTGTTGATTTGCCAGGTCTAAAGCCACACTTATAAGGTCCAATCAGTTTGTTGACGGTGGGCTTTACTCTTTCACACAATACGCTCGATAGAACCGATGCGATGATTAGGAGACTTAGCTCTCGGTAGTTGGCGCAGATTGTGGGGTCTCCTTTTTTATGGATTGGGCAGAGCGCACTTAAATGCGAATCGTTGGGTATGCTTTCGTCCGACCATATTTTACAAAAAAGCTGCTGCATGCTCCTTATCAGTTCTTCGCCACCATGCTTGAATAGCTCGGTCGGCCATCCATCGGCTCCGCCGATTTGTTGTTCCTCAAATTGGTAATTGCTTGCAAAACCCTGTGGAGGGGATGTTTCGCCTTCTCACTTTAGTTCGCATTTAAACGGATGCTTTCTGGTCACCCAGAGGATACTTGGTCAAAGACCGGAAGTCGTGATTATCTACTGTTATTTGCTAAAATTTTTAAATGTGCAAACATTTTCGCCGCTAGTAAGGAGAATAAATATACATCAAAATAAATATTTCACAGACACAAATACATATACAAATCGTGGTGGTTTAATGAGAATGTATTACAAGTGTGCAGAGATTCTCATTTACTCTCGAAGGGTATATTCCGTGGAATTGAACATTGCCAACACAAAGCATAATGCGCAAACAATGTAGACGCATTTGACTTTCAAATGCAATCAGAGGGTATTGAGCAAAAGAAGTGTTTGCCAATATCAATCGGTGAAAGAATTTTAAAAAAGTTGGGAGTGCGAGTAGCTTTAACTTACAATTTGAATGAAACAACCATGTGACAAACGCTATTAAACTTTAGTTGGTTGCGACATCCATCCTAAATGATGGGCGTTTATCGAGCAGAACAAGCTGGCACTCATGAAGTATTTGTAAAAGTGGTTTGCCAACGGAAGTGGCTTAGAAAAGTCGCACATAGCTTCGCGTAAACGTCGCATCACACGCAAATTGACAGGCGTATAGATGTTCCCAAATCGAAGATGTGGTGTCACTCTTTAGAAGTACATCAACCTAGCTTACGGATAGAACTTTTTTCATCAAATTGCACTGAGTGTTTTTTCGATATGTTGAAAGTTTATACAATACATAACATGAGCAAACATTACGGTATTGCCAAAGTACGTTGGAAAACTGCCAGAAGGAAAACAGAGTAAAGAAAAATTAGTCGGCATGGCGAATATGTAAATAATGAAACCGACATTGTAAAGTGACCAACAAAAACAGTTTAAAGTAACTCACATGTATGCAGCCAACCAGCAATTATTTCAAAAGAAACATGTTGCAACTACATATGTATATGCCTGTGTGCAAATAAATATAATGAAGTTAAAATAGACAAATCTTTATTTGAATAGGGAATTTTATTATGACAAACGCGGAATGGGATTCCGAAATTTTGGTAACTTTATTTATGAGAGCACGTGTAGAATAGAACGGAACCAAATGAACTGTCTGAATGTCAACATATGAATGTTACGAAGGTATAGAAATTACAAATTTGCTTCATTTACAACTTTGTAGCTATAAAATACATAAATACATATGTACATACATATGTATATTTAATCCATGTCACATCCTATACTTTATAAACTTTGCTTTTATGCTTTCAGCGGAAAACTTAAATTAAATAAGCGATCAAAGAGCATAGAGGATTTCATATAATAAGCCCAGTACAATTTGTACCGGTGTGACTAAGGGTGTACTACAGTAAAACTGAATCCAACAAAGCAGTCAAATATAGTTAATAATAAGATATCCTGAAAGGTACAAACCTATATACGAGATTCTTCATAAGTAAAAACAAACAAGCAGAGATTCTCATATATGGCACTTACATGCCCAAAAGTGATTACGGCACACAAATCGGAGCAAACACTGAATACTATAGACAATAGTGACGGGAGCGGGTGACATTGGGAGCATGCAGCCCAACAATGCCGCCACTTTAAATGAATTTGACAGTAGTGGTGGTGACGGTGGGTACAATCGGATGTCTTCACTGTCAGCGAAAATACTCTGATTGGTTTCGGTAGCTAAGTGTACGACGTACGAGATAATTATTTCCAACTTATAGGTATGGCTTCAGTCATTAGTTGGTGGAATCGATCACTGCTGCTATATGGCATACATATCTTTATACACAAACGGCACTAAAATTATTTTTAATATTAATTAATAAAAGACTACAACAACAAACAACGAGAAAAAACGTTAACTTCGGTTACACTGAAGCTATAAAATCCTTTACAAATACGGATCCCTTACGTGAATTTTAATCGTCATATGAAAAAGTCAATACAAGCACTTTATTCCGGTCGTTTAAGTTGTATAGAGCTCGTACTCGTGCCAAATTTTTATTTAACTTTTCAGGGTATAAATATGTATTTTGAACATAATATACATTTCCAACCAAAATAGTCCATGATAGCCAAATTTACGCTAAATTGATACGTTTAGATCCATTTTTCTGCTTTATACTTTTTTAAATTTATCACATCGCACTCGCATCAGCTGATAAAATTCAATGTCGTAATATACTACATATGTATGTGTCATTATGCTGGTACATAGTTTCTTGAGCTTTTATTAAAGTACACTTTGTAATACGGATCCCATATAAGTGTCTTTGGCATTACATTGCGATATTTTCAGATGTGAAAATATTAAGTTTAATTTAAGGTAAATCTGAATGTAAAATTTGGTAAAGTTACCAGACCCGTCAAGAACTAACTACAGTTGCTTAAAGAGCTGGGGCGACAACTTGTGCAGAATGTAATGTAAACATATTTAGTTTTGAAACCCCAATCGTTTGTTGCATATAAGTACCTATGCATAGTTACTTCTGCATAGATTGTATGATTTTGCAGGTTAAAATTAGCACATGTACGCCCTACTGAAATCCTCATAAGTGTCTCTGACAAATTTTATCGTAAGTGTGGCTGACCATGGTTCCATAGTCATACATTAAACACGCCTTCGCTCGCAGCTGCTGAGAATATCAGCCTTTGAATAAATCGAAACAAATGTACATAGTATATTATGATGGGGAGAAAATGGCATTTTAGTACTAAAATGTCAGCTTACCATTAACCTCTGTTGATTTCAAATTAACTACAATTTTTATCTGCTGATAAAACAAAAAATCAAACTTTAACTGTTAATATCTTTTAAACGTTTGGGTTTACGAAAAAATCATAATAGACCTTTTTTGTAGAGCATTCAATTTCCTACAAAATCTAAGGAACAATATATTTTTTTAAGTAGTTGAAAGCGAGATATAAATTTTTCTATCTGATAATAAGAAAAAATAGAAAACTGTATGTAGGAGGACCTTCCCGTTACAATTAAAAACTCATGTTTGGAGAGGCTTTCCTAGAGGTGTCTAGGAATCTATTTTTCCGAGTACCAAACGAAATAAAATTTTTTTTTTTTTTGAATCACTCTAATATACATACATATATACACTTTCTTCCATAATTCGAAGTTTCACTAACTCGAAGTTATTTTTTGGATTATGGTGATTCGAGTTAAGGTAGTTCAACTGTATATACAATTGCTTCGTCTCCCATCCTCTGGTTAAGGGTTTGTACCTTAAGATATTTTCTTGGCTTGATTCTTGCAAGTTGCAAGAGTATACTTATAAAATGTTCGGTTCCATCCGAACTTTGCCTTTTCTTATTTGTTTTTTTTTCAATAACAAAGTTTATTAACTATTCTATTTTATCAGCAAAATGATCGTTCTCCAATTGCAACGTTTCGTGCGCTTTTGCCATTTTATGGTCGTAATAATCGTCCATCCGTGCGCGCTGTTCGTCGAATTGTTGAAAACAAGAATTGGGACCACAATCTGGAGGATTTCGATATACGGTTTCGGGCTTGTATTTATACGGATCATTATACATACATTGTTCTCAATCAAGAACTGAAGCCATTGGATAACGATTTTTTTTAAGACAATCATCTTTTACAATGAGGCTCTTTTTCGTCTGAAGTTTGGTGTGGTTTTTGGCCTGGTGAAATCATCGGTCCCCACTTCTTCGAAATAAAGAGGATATGTTAATGGAGAGTGGTATAGATCGATGATAACTAATTTTTTATGGCCGCATTTGGAAGAATTTGATCTTGACAATATTTGGTCCCAACAAGACGGGACTACGTGCCATACAACACGTGTATCAATCGAATTATTGCGAGAAAAGTTTGAAGATTCGATTGTTACAGAAATTGTGACATTGGATGGCCACCCAGAAGTTGTGATTTAACACCATTAGACTAATTCTTGTTGAGTTATTTGAAGTTATTGGTCCTTAGCAATAAACCAAACTCTTTTCAAAATTTAGAAGTCAATATTAAACCTTCTATTCACGATATACGACTTGTTTTTGTGGAAATGTTGTTATATTTTGAACTTAATTGATTCGAATATATTTCACAATAAATAAGAAACTTTTGAATCTCCTTAACAATTGTGAGTTTTTCTAAGAAATCATTTCACTCTTATTGGAAAACTACTTGAGGATTTGAATTGAACGATTCTGAGTATATCTTTTTGAAAGTTTGGCACTGTGAAGTATAGCTGGACGTGCTGTTTAACAAATTTCCAAATAAAGCTTGAAATAATGTATTTAGATATATAAATAAGGGGAAAGAAAAGACGTTTATGCAAATTTATAAATGGAAGGTTCGAAATACTGAGGCAAATGCTTGCAATGTGAGTTACCTAATGTAATCAATTCTCATTTTATTGGCGGTGAGAATTTGCTGTAAACGACAGAGTAAAGGAGCTGACTTCAACGAATAGACACGCCAACAAAATATCAGAGGTACTAAAATACAAAACACTTTGCACCAGGAGTGAGGGATTGGGAAGATAAAAACAAATACAAATATTAAAATGTGGAGTATGTTCGTTTGCTTTAGCTACTGGTTGCCGCAACAAAATCCCAAAAGAAACCTTTTTCCTGGAAATTCAGCAATTTTCAAAGTTTTATTTTGCATTTTGTTGGACTAATGGTTGTGTTTGTACGTGATTTACGCAAAACTATGGCAATACCTACTATTAATTCCGTTATGATAACAAAACTGGCGCAGAAGTTGATTTACTTACTTCAAGTTTTGCCTGAAATTAAAGAAAAATATGTTTTGCAAATAAGAAAAGTCATCAATATTACTTTTATAGAACTCCAAAGCTAACCAAAGTATATCAAGAGTTGATCGAAGTCCAATCATTTGTTTTACTTATTAGCACCAAGAAGTTATTTCTATAAATGAACAAGTTTTTTATTATATCACATCGCACATAATAACATATTTCAAGAAACAAAATAAAGCAACAATAAACGCCTTACATAGTACAAGTTTATTTTCATATAATTAAGAAGGCTTGCCCTTTCACACAGCTCACGTAATCGACTCCGTAGAAAATAATTTTCATTAAATCACAACGTTTTGTTTATTTTTACACGTTGTGTGTTTGCCTGCCTCTCTGATTTATGTTGTGAATTAACATTTGGCATTATTCAAGTATACAAAAAATTTTTTGAAGCTAATTTACACATAGAATAGCGAAAATAATCATGGGAGCATGGTTTTTGTCCAATTTCGTTACTGTTCAATTTTTAAAATAAAGTTGTGCACCAAATTTGGTGAACTTTGGTAGAGAAGCTCCTTAGAAATAGGATTTCACCTAAAGTTGGGCGATGCCAGACCCATTGCATTTTGATAGTAGCCCCAATGAAGCCTTTTGAATGCGAAATCTAATGTCGCTGACACATTTATTAACTATTTATTTCAACATGCTATATGTGTAACCATTATGAATGGTATTATGAAGTGGGCGATGGTCCTACTAATCATTCACCATAAGAAATGTCTGTAAATAGTCATATGTTATAATCGCCATTCACTTGGGGGCAGCCAGAAACGATCCTTTTACATATGGTTCAAGCAGCTTACGACTTCCGTTCTTTGACCAAGTCTCCTCTAGGTAGCCTAAGAACATCCGTTTGAAGGCGAGCTAAAGTGAGAAGGCGAAACATCCCCTGCGCATGGTTGTGCGCTGGGTTTGGGACCCGCCACGTGAAAAAACGCCAACTTACAAATGCCTCGGATGTCGCCATGTCATGGCAAACGAAATAAGGATTACGATTAGAGGGCATGCACCTGGACTGTCCGGTCCCTTAATTGTGAAGGTGCCGCTGCCCAGCTGGTTGATGTCCTCATGAAAGTAAAGGCTGACATCACCGCCGTCCAAGAAATGCAATGGACGGGACAAGGACAGAGACGAGTAGGTTCTTGTGACATTTACTACAGTGGACATATAAAGCAGCACAAGTTTGGTGTGGGGTTTGAGTACTATCACTCATCCCGGTGGATGAACGTCTAGCCACAAACCGCATCAAATCGAGGTTCTTCAACATATCGCTCATTTGCGCCCACGCCCCGACGGAAGAGAAGGACGATGTGATCAAAGATGCCTTCTAGGAGCGCTTGAAGCGCACATATGAGAGCTGTCCCCGCCACGATGTCAGAGTCGTTCTCGGAGACTTTAACGCCAGGGTGGGCCAGGAAGAAATCTTTGGCACAACAGTCGGTAAATTCAGCCTCCACGGAATCATCTCCAAATGGGTTGAGGCTGCTCAACTTCGCCGGGGCCCAAAATATGGTTTTCTGTAGTACTAGATTCCAGTATGAGAAAATACATTAAGCTACCTGGCTGTCTCCGGGTCGAGAAGCCACCAACTAGGTCGATCATGTTGTGTTAGACGGAAGACAATTCAGCAAAAAACGCACGTCAACAAACACAAAGAAGGTTCGACGTCGAGAAGCTGCGATCACAACAGACAGACAGACAATTTTCTACTCGGCTTGCACTCCTGCTCTCTGAGAGCACTCGTCAACAACTCGGTATAAGGGAACTGTGAGACGGCATTTCGAACTCCTTACGTACACCTGCAACCGAAACCATTGGTTTTCGGAAAATGTAAAAGAACAGCTGGTACGACGAGAAGTGCCGTGTCGCAGCGGAGAGAAAACAGACTGCCTACCTCGCAACGTTACAATCGACCACTACACGTGCGGGTTGGGATAGATACCGAGAGTTGATAAGGGAAGCGAGACGTATTTGCAGACAGAAAAAGCGGGCGGCCGAAATGCGTGAGTATGAAAAGGTTGACAAGCTGACCGACAGGGGTAATGCTCGAAAATTCTACGAAAAAATGCGGCGACTTACAGAAAGTTTTATGACCGAAGCAAACTCTAGTAGAATCCCTAGAGGTGATTTAGTGACTGATGTCCAGAGCATACTAAAATAATGGAGGGAACACTTCTCCAGCCTGCTGCATGGAAGTGAGATCATAACACAAGCAGAAGCCGATCCCGATTCCCAAAACGATGATTTGCCCAAGTGTTGATCATCATTTATGTTCTCACGACCACTTTGAAACGTTGGAACCACTCGTGCACTCTGCGACGGGATAGGCAATTTCGGTATATGATTTATGCACCTAAAGAAGCCTTCTTTTTCGCTTAAATTATTTTGATGCTGACCCCGTTATTGCAATAATGTGCAGCAGCAATAACCAAATAAAATTTCTGCTTTGCGATATTTCAACATTTATCTTTCTATACAAATATTATATCAAAATATAATTAATGTTCGAAGATTTTGAAGTGTGTTGAAAAACTATACATTTTGCAAATTTAGAATCGAAGTGAGTATATTTCATAGAAATTCTTTTTTTTTTTTAATTCGCACGCATTGATTAACAACCACCCTAATCTTCAAATTAGTTTGCATAGTTCATTGATTTCATAACGAATTTTGTATTTTTATACTCTTGCAACCAGTTGCTACAGAGTGTTATAGTTTTGTTCATCTAACGGTTGTACGTAGCACCTTAAACTAAGCGTGATAGATATAGGGTTATTTGTACTATATATGTATAAATGATCAGGGTGACGAGAAAAGTTGAAATCCGGTTGACTGTCTGTCTGTCCGTCCGTCCGTGCAAGCCGTAACTTGAGTAAAAATTGAGATATCTTGGTGAAACTTGGTATGCAGGTTTCGTGGTACAAAAATATTAGGAGTTCGTAGTTGGGCGTAATCGGACCATTGCCACGCCCACAAATCGCCTTTTACTGAAAGCATATAAAGTGCCGTGACTATGCAATAAATTAAGAAATAAAGCTGTAATTTTGTGCAGAGGATTGCTGTAGCAAGGGGCACTTTTGGGAAACATTTTTTTAAAAAGTGGGCGTGGCCCCGCCCTTTAATTAGTTTAATGTATATGTATATCTCCTAAACCACTAAAGGTACAACAACCAAGTTTGCTCTGCACGAATATTACAGGAGTTTCTACCCACAGTGTGAAAATGGTTGAAAACGGATGAAAAGCCCGTTCACTCCTTATATAACGGTACTGTTCAAAACAGCTAAAGGCGCGACAAATCAATAACTAAATGCGTCAGAAACGTAAAAAATTGCCGCCGAGATGGTATGAGAAAGCTTGAAAATTGGGCGATGGGTGTGGCACCGCCCACTTTTTGGTGAAATCCCATATCTCGGGACCCGAGTGATCGATTTCGAAAATTTTTGGAAGGGGGCATTTTTTTTATTTTTATGTCACATTGTGAAAATGAGCGAAATCGGACAATAACCACGCCTACTTCCCATATACATAGCACAATTTCACTTGATTCGTTCAGTTTCCAGTACACAAATCAATAAGTAATTAATATAGCGGAAGTAAACTTTGCCTGAATAATGGCCTTAGTGTGTGCCACCTTATGATCAAAAATTGTTCAAATCCAACAAAAACTGTTCACGCCCCTTGGAAGCGAATATTTAGACCGGGTACCCATAGTTGACTTTTGTTAGAAAATGTCGGTCAATGTCTGAGATATATAATTGACATTCAGAGATAGTACTTCTCTGATAATGGTATGTCTGAGTGTCAAAAATGGGTTGGATCGGATCAATACTTTCCTTAGTCCCCATATATCTAATATAAAGATAATCGAGCTTCCGAGTGACTTTGTACCGCATATATCGCCCAATTTGTGAGTTATCTCAATGCAAAGGAGCTAGCATTTTTACCATAACAGTGTATATTTGTGCCTAAAATAAATTAATTTGAGCGAAAACTTGACTTACCCGCATATATGTGACTAATAGCAGATTTTCGAACATCCGACTAACTTAACTCTTATGACTAGTATTTTAGTATGTGATGTTAATGGTATGTGGTGTTATGAAAAATAGATAAAATCTAGTCGATACTACGCCAACTACCATATACTATATATAATGGTTTTCGTTTTCGAAAATACTGTATGTGACTGTCAGCATATGAGTTATATGTAGTATATGTATATACAATTGCTTAGATTCCGATCCTCAGGTTGACGTTTTACATCTTAAGTTATTTCCCTTTCTTTGATTCCTGCAAATTGCAAGAGTATAAAATGCTCGGTTGCACCCGAAATTACTTGTTTATTTTTAAAAATTATTCATTTTTGGAAATATTAAATAAAAAAGATCAAAGAAATAAAACCACACGTTTTTTACTCAAAAATTTTATACAATACTGTAAATCTTTTTAGTTTATGAATTAAAATTTCATCTTCAATAAGTAACTCATACTCGTTGTGTATTATTTAACTGTTTCTTATTTTAACAGAAAAATGCCACGTCTTCGTGGAAGAGCAAAAAATATTGGTCGACGTACTCGCAACGCGCAATTGGTCTATAATCGTCGATTTAATAGATCATCGGCGGATAATAAAAATTTAAGAAATCAAGTCGCACGTACCGTGCAAATAAGAATTCAGGACAACGCACTCAACGTCTTCGTGGTAATACCTTGAGAAAACGAGGGGCACCTCAACAAGCGACCAACGCACATAGAAAACATAACCATCGGCGAATGCAGGATAATCGAGCATCACTTAATCGTCTCGCGTTTGAATATGATTCTGAAATAAACTTTTCGTCACATCCATTAATCACAATCGGTAGTATGGACAAAGAGTGTCAACGTTGTCATGATTTCAAGTACAAAGGTGAATCAGCTGGCTTATGTTGCTCATCAGGGAAAATTTCCTTGCCACTGCTCAATATACCACTGGAGCCTTTAAAAACACTTTTAGCTGGAACAACATCTCAGTCGAAATTACTTTTGCGGAAAATTCGTAAATACAATTCATGCTTCCAAATGACGTCACTTGGAGCAAAAAAAAATTGTTCATCATGAAGATGGTCGGAATTTTGAATCTCCATTCAAGATTTAAGGTCAAGTGTATGATCGAATCAGTTCATTGCCTACAATGTCTGATGCCGATCCAAAAATTTTACAAATTTATTTTATAGGAAATGAGGAGCAACAATCACATACACGCTGCGCTTACAACCATATAGAGCAGATGGAGGAACGGGAAATTGTGGACATTTTGGAAACGTTTTTGAAAAACAGTAACCAATTGGTACAATTGTGCAATACCCTTTCTAACAGACTGCAAAACAACAACTACGTCATTGTCATTAAAGCAGACAAAGTGCCCTATGAAGAGTACGTAGGCACTTCTAATGTTCCAACTGTTAATAAAGTTGCAGTTGTTATGCCCGGTGACCTATGTGAACGTCGAGACATACGCATACAACGCAGAGATATGTAGTACGATGCGAATAATTCAAGACAATCGTCGAAAATGGATATCATTTAAATATTAAACAAAGGAATCCTACTACAGGTACATCTTATAGATTATCTTTTAATTTTTTTAAGTCAATTATTCCTGTTTATCTCATAAATATATTCATTTGCAGGTGAAGAACTGATGAAAACAGTTAGTGCTATGAACTTCAACGCTTAACTATTTCATCAGTACATTGTGGATACGTATGTAATAATCGAAAGTGAGAGATTACGACATATAAAATTTAATCAAGCAAAACTTCGTACTGAGGAGTATATTAATTTGCGTGATGTCATAATGGGTAACGTAGATGCAACAAATGACAACAGCAACATCGGTCCTGCATATATCCTCCCATCATCATACAATGGTAGTCCGCGTCATACGCAAGAATACATTCAAGGCGCTATAAATTACGAACGTGCATACGGCCGACCAGATCTTTTCATCACATTGACGTGTAATCCAAACTGGGATGAAATTAAAATTGCTGTTGTCGGGTAAAATATCGATGCATCGCCAGAAAAACCGTGTTTCTCTCACGGTCAATTATACGTTGCATGTTCCAGAGTTGGAAACCCGTTGAATTTGTTTGTTCCAAGGATTAACCAAAAATATTGTACATCCAATGGCATTACGGTAAACTAAGTTTCTGTAAATTACAAAAAATATATGTTATAAAATAAAATAGTTTGAGTGTAAGTTTTTTCACCTTTAATTAAAACGACTTAAAATTATTACTAAACACAGCTTCTAGATTTCATTTCACTCACTCATACAGTATAAACATACTCACACGCTATGGATTGGTTGAATTGTGATAAATGTGACCCCGCACATAGAAACTGTCGATTATCGGTTTTCAACGAGAATGTACGTAGAACTACAGGGAGCAACCCGAGAGCTTGTTGGTTCGTCTCGGAAACGCTTCAGAGTGAGTGATTCATTGTGCTAAACTGCTAACATAGTAACGAACAAGGAGGAAAGGGAGAGAGAACACGTGCTTCACATCTTTCAACGCCTCATGTGAAAAATCCTGTTTTGACACACTAGCCGGGTTTCTTTGTGCGGGGTCACATATACGTAATTACTCTAAACGTAAACGTAGAAGAGGTTTAGTAGGTGTGGCGAATACTACTTTAACTTATACCGACAGGTCCAAAACGAACTGTGGCGTAAGGAGAGAGGTATACTCGGATGAGTTTGATATCTCTCTACCTTGCCGTCTACAAAGCTTATCCTGCATCTTCCAATCGGAAGTACTAGGTATAGAGCAAGGCTCTGAAGTTCTTGAAGAATTATTGAACAAGTCTCCAGCTTTACCACAAATCAGACCACGAATGTCTGGAATCCATCAGATAACAAGCCTTGAACGTCTATCTAAAAAACACATAACAGAGATAAGTAGTTTCATTGAGGGCTTTATATGGCTTGAACGCAACAATGAAACGTGATATAAAGGTAAGTTCTTACGATAGAGTATCAAAATAGCTAATTGAGCTCAAAGGTCAACACTCTTACCTACCTACTAACTAAGGCTATTTCAACCAAACTTGCTGAGTATGAATCTATCTAGCACTCCTTAAATATTACCTATATAACACTTTTGCTGAAAATTGTTTATAATGCGATAACTCAGTAAGTAACTGAGTTAGAAACATTAAATTTTACACAGAAGATGGTACCTAAGGACTTCATGAGAGCCTGTGTAAAAAATAGACAATGGGCGTGTTACCTTCAAGTTTTGGGTTAAGTCCCATATCTCACAGGAACTACTTGAGAAATTTCAACCTAATTTTGTGCATTACAAATATAATATACCGCCGCATAAATAGTAAATATGTCATGCTGTGGCCAGTCCTTCATTTGCATTATTCTCTACCATGGAACTTATAATTTTTGTTGTTGTGTTCCCGCATGCATTTAAAGTTCTACTTATACTAGTCTGCAGTTTTTTGTAAGTCTGGAAAAAACCATTCTTTGTTCATAATCGAGCTTAATAAAATGTGCATAGTGTTTGGGGGGGGGAGTAATTACACTTATTCAATAACCACGAGAGCATCTTCCTGTATTTCAGTTGCCAAACGCGTAAAGGAAAATTCGTGAAATAAAAACATTTATCTAGCACCAAGAATATCCTGTTTGTTATGCCTCAAAGCTTTTAGGCAGTTGAACTTAACTTAACACTTTGTCACTTGTAAATTTTACTATTGTTGTGCTAATGTTTGACTCAAACTTTAGTTTATTTGCCTCGTTTATAACAACTTTAAGTTAAATTGAAATCTAATGGAAAAGTTCGAAAAGCATGTGGAACTGAACATTAGAAATAAGCCCTAGTTAAGCACAAATAAATGAGGTCGGAATTCAGGCAAATGTCAAATACGAAAGTAAGACAAATGTGAGAGACGAATAAAGAAGCAAGAAGCATGCTGGAGGATGCGCAATTCGAAAAGCCTTTCCATTAGTGAGTGTTTTAAAGAGATGTAAGCGGGTATATGAGGGTAAAGTTGAGTTGTTTAGAAGGTGTAAAAGTTAAAAGCTGTGTACATAAAATAATGGGATTGACAAATTTATTTCGGCTTTTTACTGATTATATAATAAAATTACGTTAACTTTGATGAATATTATTTCGCAGTCCAAATATTTGCAAAGTCTTCCTTATTTTATGTATAATTCCTTATAAAATGTATAATAAAAATATTTGTACCCATATATGACTATTTAGATATCTTCAGAGCCTTTCGAGTACAAACAGGAAGTCTAATTTCGAGCCGTCGTACCCAAGGGTCCGTATTGCGGTAAATCCCATATAACGAGTGACGCAAAAGTCAGAAGATGATCAAAAGATGCTATAAATCTTACAATTGACCTTTTATGTCAGTTCTGTTTTGAAATTTGTGTAGTAAACACATGCGAAATACACGGAAATAAACAATGGTACGCTACAATGTGTGCCACAACCGACATGCTGAAGGATGCATTTCCCGGACGCCTAATCTCCCATTTTGGCGATTTGCACTGGCCAGCAAGATCGCCTGATTTGACCGCTCCAGACTTATTTTTCTTGAATGTGAGGACTTATCGCCGGAAGTTCTGGCCAAAGTGATGGAAAATGCCATAAAAAGGGCTCAAATTACAATCAGTTCTAGTGGAGCCTTTGCGCGGGTTGGTTCAGTCACGTTTCGTCAGTACTTGAATAAAAAACAATTTGATTAAATATTTCCGCTGTGACGTGGTTAACTACTGTGAAGATGTCTTTGGTTCGTTTAATTGGCGCTGAGTGCCGTTTGTTGGCTAAGCGCGGCTACGCTTCTTCTCCAGCAACTACAAAAATGTTCATCGATGGCAAATTTGTGGAGTCTCAAACCAAAGAATGGATCGATTTGCACGACCCCGCTACCAATGAGGTCATCAGTCGCGTACCCAAGTACACACAGAGTGAGATGCAAGCAGCTTTGGAGTCCAACAAAAAAGCGTTCAAATCGTGGAGCCAGCAATCAGTGTTATGCCGCCAGCAGGTTATGTTCAAATTACAAGCATTGATCAAATCGAATATGGGTGAATTGGCTAAGAACATAACCAAGGAACAAGGCAAAACACTTGCCGATGCTGAGGGTGACGTTTTACGTGGATTACAGGTAGTTGAGCACTCTTGTAGCATTCCCTCGTTAGCAATGGGTGAGACTGTGGCTAACGTGGCACGCGATATGGATACTTATTCGCTTGTCTTGCCTTTGGGTGTCACTGCGGGTATTGCACCTTTCAACTTCCCCGCCATGATTCCACTATGGATGTTCCCTGTGGCCATTACCTGTGGTAACACCATGCTTCTGAAGCCATCAGAGCGAGTGCCCGGTTCGACTATGCTGTTGATGGAGCTGCTAAATGAAGCTGGCTGCCCACCTGGCGTTGTTAATGTCATTCACGGTCAACATGATGTTGTCAATTTCATCTGCGATGCACCCGAAATCAAAGCCGTTTCCTTTGTCGGCTCCGATGCTGCAGGCAAATACATTTATGAGCGTGCTGGCAAAAATGGCAAACGTGTGCAGAGCAATATGGGTGCCAAGAACCACGGTGTTATTGTGGCTGACGCAAACAAGGAGAACACCTTGAACCAACTGGCTGGCGCCGCTTTTGGTGCTGCGGGTCAACGTTGCATGGCACTTTCCACTGCTGTGTTTGTTGGCGAAGCACAGAAATGGATTCCAGATTTGGTTGAGCGCGCCAAGAAATTGAAGGTGAATGCTGGTCATGTGCCTGGCACAGATGTGGGTCCAGTCATCAGTGCACAATCGAAGAAACGTATTAATGATCTTGTTGAATCTGGAGTAAAGGAAGAAGCTAAACTTATTCTAGATGGACGCAATGTCAAGGTACCTGGCTATGAAGCAGGTTACTTCGTTGGACCCACCATCCTCTCTGACGTTACACCCAATATGGAGTGCTACAAAGAGGAAATATTTGGACCCGTCTTGGTAATTTTGAAAGCCGATACCCTGGACGAAGCTATTCAAACCGTCAATGCAAATCCCTACGGCAACGGTACAGCGATCTTCACCACTAATGGCGCAACTGCACGCAAGTTCGTCAACGAAATCGATGTAGGTCAAGTAGGTGTGAACGTACCCATACCCGTACCTCTACCCATGTTCTCGTTCACCGGCACACGTGGCTCCTTCCGAGGGGATCACCACTTCTATGGCAAAATGGGCATCAAATTCTACACACAAACCAAGACCGTAACTTTTGTGGCGCGAAACCGATGTGACGCACACCCAGACGGCGGTAGCCATGCCCACGATGAAATAGATCAAAATTACAACCTATATAAAGTGATAGTCCAGGACATTCGTCTTCCTATTTAAGATGCCTTAGTGTCACTGACCGGTACATAAATAACGAAGTTCATATATTTTTGTACGCTTGATATTTTCAAAACAATCCATACATGGAAATGCTGCATTTATTTTTTGTATATACTTATTAAGAATGTAAAGTTGCTATGAGCTCATTTGTTGCATAAATGTTATTAAGAAATAAATATATGAATACATAATTGTGGCGGCGGCCATTTACGTGATATCATATTTCCGACTTGAAGTAAAAAAATATAAAAGACCAAATAAAAATAATCCACAAGCAGAATGAAAGTTTTTCATTTTTAAAAAAAATTTTCATTTTCCAAAAAACATCGGCAGGTAATTTTTGCGCCACCTGTTAATAATCCTTAAATGTTGTGTGAGTTATGCCGAAGTGGACGATTGGCGAGGCAATAAGACTTGGCGGTACTCATGCCCAACATCATCGGAAAATAAACGTAACAAGAGAAATCGTAAGGGTTTTATATCTAAATATAATTGTAATCTAACTGAATTTTTTCTGCATAGTCAATATTTATTTTTCGCCCGAAAAAATTTTTTTCGAAAGTGTCACACTGGTATAGCCCCTTTATGGTTTTTGACACAATATATGATTATACGTATAATAGAATGTTGCATCGAATTGGTTTGTGGTTGTCCACTCAAAATGAAAATAAAAGTGAGTGAAGTCCATATTGTAAATAGGCGGAATCGTCCTTTTACCACATCACGCGGCGTGGCCACTGCTTGTAATAAGTATATTGAATATATGAATGATATGGCATAAGCTCTAAGGATATGCCAACCAGATTCGGGAAATATATTGCATTGTTCGATGATACAAATATAACAGAGATATTGGCACTCTGAGACAGATTGAATGAAATGTCATGAAACATTGACAATATTCTAATTAGAGTTCATACATTAAGAAAGAAATAGATATTGAGATATAGTCAAACCGATCAGAATGTTGAGACGAATTGAGTTCCATTAGTTTGAATCTAAAGTAGATATGTCTGTAACAGACAAGGTTCCGCCCCCGAGGGCAATTCAACATAGGAAGCAAAATATTAAGTTTCGTTAAGTTCGTTGTCACAACTGTTTAAATTAAAAACTCACCCAAAAATAGTTAATTATTCTAAACTCTTCCTTATTTTATATATTTAAACAGAACCAAATTTTATGAAAGACAACTTTTTGTAGGAGATGAAAATAGAAAATTCAAAAATTTGAGGTTTTATTTTTTCACATAAATTTAGAAGTTGTGAAAAAGGTGTAGTGACTTTGAAGTATTGCACTTTGTGACCAAAATTCTCCAAATCGAACCAAGCTTATTCAAGTCCCTAGGTACCGAATATGTGAACCGCAGTATCTATAGTTGACTTTTGACCAAAAATATCGGTCAATATGTAAGTTATATAATTGAAATTCAGAGAAAAAAATAAATAAATTCAATAAAATTTAGCCTCTTCGACCGAGTTAATATGAAATATCTCGTTTGAAAATGTTTTAATTGTTTTAGCAGCAAATGAAGGAATCTCTAAGATATGATTCTTGCATGCTGTAAGTGTCAAAAATGTTCGTTTGCACCTTACATAGACCTTCCTTACTTGTTTTACCTTTAATTTTTGTTAGGTCGGTTTTGAGAATTTTAGGAAAATTCTTTTTTGGTTTGAACCTTACCAGATACAATTGCCTTAATAACTTTAACATGCTGTGGTGTATAAAAATGTCCTACAACCACGCCTACTTTCAATATGTCACTTTTAAATTCTATAAGTTCTCTCTAGTTGCAGTATATAAATTCAGAACTCATCAAGGTATCCAAATTAATAAAATTTGGAAAATAATTTCCCTTAGCCACCACACAGGTATAACAAATATGGCTATTGCTAAACTGAAATAAATGTAGATATACGTATATCTATAAATGAACTATAAGGTAAAGACTTTATTGAATCTACAAGTTTAAATCGCGTATAATGAAGTTGGTACAAATTTACTCTGGTAAATCAAATAAGGATACATTGGTGAAAAATACAACACCATTATGGATGGATAAGTTTGTTGCGGTCTGACGCATTTATTTTAAGCCATGTCCGACGGCGATTCTTGGTTAAATTTTCTTACACTCACTAGGGGTGGGGAAATACTTGGCATAACATTCTTTCTGAATTTGAGCTTACTTACTCAAAATAATGTAGATTACGTTTTTAGCTAATCGATTTATCAGTCATTATGAAATATAATTTTAAAGGGTGATTCATTTCGAATTTGATGGGGAATATTTATTATCATTCGAAAGAACTCTCTCTAGCATTTATTTATTTCAGATTATGTCTTTCAAATGTTGTCCGCGTCTACGTCTCAGATGGTAACTGACGAATGACACGCGTGATGTGTTGTTGTAAGGTCTGAATCGAAATGGCATTGTCCGCATATACTTTAGTCTTTACATATCCCCATAGGAAAAAATCCAACGGTGTAATAAAACACAAGCTAGGTAGCCAATCGACCGTCCCAAGACGTGAAATTATCTGCTCACCGAAGTCTTCTCTCAATAGATCCATTAAATGATGAGATTTGTGGGAAGTGGCGCCGTGTTGTTGAAACCAATTGTCGTCGTAATCATAAGCTTCAAGGGATCAAATAATAGCCTATCACGGGACGGTAACGGTCGTTATTGACAAACCGTTGTTTTTTAAATGCGGCAATTTTGCTGGTCTACATACTCATTGAGCCAGAAATGGGGCTTATCGCTGAATAACATTTGGTTCAAAAACGTCGGATCTTCTTGGAAGTTTTCAAGAGCCCATAGAGCGAAGGGATAACACTAGGGGCTTCAGTTCTTGCACAAGTTGTATTTTGTGCTTTCTCAAATTATTCAGATTTTTAAAATGCGCCAAGTCGCTCCATAAACCAAACGTCAAGTGGTCCAGGGAGTTTTCGCAAAATCACCGATTTTGAAAGTTAGCACTTCATTAGGAGAAGCCCAGACGCATACCCTATGATATAAATATTTCGTCAAAATTATTTTTTTGTTAAAGTTAAAGGTTGAAATTTAAGGACGATAAAATTGTTATTTTCTCATGAGATAAATCGATGAAATTTTGTGAGTTCGAACAAAATTTTCATGCTATATTATTGATATTTATTCTCGGTCCATTTGTTTAAATAATTTTTTGTTAAACAATTGAAATTTTTCATGTGTTCTTCACGCTAAAAACAACTGAAAACTATGTGACACAACGCGGAAAATATTCACCTTTAATAACCTGTAAAAAAAATTTTGTTCATTCATGCCATTCCAAAGATATTGAATTTTGGGTCCCTCTTTCCGCTCATAAAACGAATGGCACGTCCATCGACCATCCATATTTTAGGTTAGTTTATGTCACACATATTATTAAATATTTATTATGAAAATGTTAATGCATTGTGAAACAATTTTTATGTTCTTTATCCTAATTGTACTAAAAGATTGTATCTCTTAATCTGCGGCAAAATAAAAATACAAAAAAAAGAATTTTGAAATATTTATATCACGGGGTATGCGTTTAGTGCCCCTCCTAATGAATTGTTAATTTTCAAAATCAGTGATTTTGCGAAAATTCCCTGAACCACTTGACGTGGTTTAACCCTGTACTAATGTGCCATTTTGTGGGTTCAGCTTGTTGATGATTTTTGCAGTAATTGCGGACTAGAAAATACATTTACCTCAATTTGTTTCCATTATGTGCAGCATAAAGCTATGTAAATGGTTATAAATGTATTGGCTTCAAATCTACTTACATGAACTAACTAACTCAAAATCCAATTGTTGAATTTACATGCAGACTTTCATTAAAAAATTTTGAAATTGTTTTGCACATTTAATTAAAAATTGTATTCACATTAATGTTACATTTCGTACGTGCTTGTTTCAACCAACAATGTTGGCTATTATTCCAGCATGTACACATGGATGTTTATCCGAATGCTGAATTATGTGAAATATACCTTAGAAATGGAAATGGAAAGAACTCATTTCGTTGTAGAAGCCCATTTAGTACATAATTCCATGTTTGAGCTTTACGTGGCTATACGTGGTACTAATATATTATACATAAATATTACGGTTTTAATATTTTTAATAAAGCGCAGAAGATGTGTAACTTATAGTGAAGACCACTAAAACAAAAAATATAAATAGTGTTAGGAAAATTCTACTCTTAATACTTGTTAGTTTATTTTGTTAAAAATGTTAGGATATGGAATTATCACAGTGAAATTAAGTTTAAGGTTTTATGCTCCATATGTTCAGCATACTTTGTAGAAAGCTTAACATTCGGGCCTAGATTTTTCATACATTTCTTTATTAAATCTTACCTTCGTTGTGACCGCATCATATTTTTTTTCAAATCCATTTTTAGGAAAAAACAATTTGCGAAACAATTTAAAAACAGAATTTAATTAAGGCTGACAATAATTCATTTGTTTCACTTTTGGGAGACTTGTTGGTGAATATATAAAAATTATTGAATTATTAACAATTTCTAGAATACATTATACACACTCTTCTTACACACCACTAAGCCTGGTAACCAATTAAGTTTACAATTTAACTAAACATTTATAATCAGGTTTTATTTATTTTCGTGCTTCAAACGATGGCTGTACTTCGAATCTCAAGATATGTTCCAACAATTATTCAACGGATGGGTGAATATTTAAAAACATTGCATTTTTAAGACACTTATGAAATTTAATAATGCCTCGGCGGTGGTGTTAACTTTAAAGATTATACCAAATATTTCAAGCACCAAACGTTTAATATGAAATCCATAATTGATAATAAAAATAGTTTCTTACCATTTCGCGGTTATCTTCAAAATCAGAAGTTTAACTACTGTTAAGAAATCCAGCGTACGATTGCAAACTTGTACCATTACAATAAAAACAAACACGGAAGCTTATATCTAAGTAACCTTTTACAGTGCTCTCTAGGGGAACTGTGGGATGGTATTTCAAGCTACTTACGTACAGCTGCTAGAAAAATTCATTGCTCTTCGTGAAGATCGAAAAAACCGCTTGTGCGATGAAGATTGGGGAGAGAAATCAGACTGCCTTCATTGCAAAGTTACAATCGATCACAACACCTGCGGGATGGGATAGATACTGAGTATTTAAGAGGAACGCGTTTCCAGACAAAAGAGAGAAAGGAGAGCTTGACAAGCTGGCCGACACTGGTAAAGTTCGGAAGTTTTACGAAAAGATGCGGCGATTAGCAGAAGGTTTTGGAGCATACTCTTGTTCAACACCCAGAGGTGATCAAGTGACTGATGACGATGGAGTAGACGTTCCATTGTCCGGCCTTGAAGAAGTTCGAATATCAATTTTCCATTTGAAGAACAACAAATTGGAGGATGGATTGCCAGACTAGTTGTTCAAATACTGCAGCTAATAAGTGATAAGGAGCATGCATCAGTTTCTTTTTCCAAAACATGGACGGAGGAAAGTGGGCCCGACGAATGGAATTTAAGTGTGTTCAGCCCAACCCTCAAAAAGGGAAACGACCATAATCTGCGGCAATTACCATGGGATAAGTCTCCTCAATATCATATATAAGGTTCTATCGAACTTATTGTGCGAAAACGCAAAGTCAACAAACTGATTGGACTTAATAAGTGTGGCTTCAGGCCTTGAAAATCAACAACTGACTAGATATTCCCCATGCGCCAAATCTTCGAAAAAGACTCGCGAAAAAAGAGTCCATACACACCAAGGAGCTGCTTTTATACCGCCATGTCTGAATTTGGTACCGGCAGAAAACTAGTACGGCTGAGTAACACAAAAGGCTTCATTAGAATCGAAAAGACCTCTCCCAGCCTTTCGATACCAAGCGAGATTTCATACAAGAAGACTACGTATCGTGGACTTCTTCAGCCTAGAGAAAATTATACGAGCTCCAGAGCTAATAGAGAAGGTACAATCTTCTGTAAGAGTGTGCCGCTGCTGGCGCATGCCAATGATATTGATATAATTGGCTTCAACAAATTTGCCGTTAGTTCTGCTTTCACTGGACTGGATAAAGAAGCAAAGCAAATAGGTTTAGTAGTGAACCACGGAAAGACGAAATATCTCCTATCATCAAAGAAACACTCGTCACATTCGCAACTAGACTCGCACGTCACTGTTAACTGTCATAACTTTGAAGTTTTAAATAATTTTTGCAATCTGGGAACCAGTCGTAGCACCAACAAAAACGTCGGCCTCGAAGTCCAACTTCAGATTGAGTAGGCAATTGAGAATAAAAATCCTCTCTCGACGAACAAATCAAAATTCTACAAGTCACTCATTATCGCCGTGTTGCTGTATGGTGCAGAGGCATGGGCGATGCTAACATCTGATGAGTCGGCGTTACGAGTTTTCGACAGAAAGGTGGAGAAGGACCTGGCTACACTTGGAATCTCCCAATTGGCGCCAAACAGCGAAAAGGAAGAAAGACTGTCGTGCTGTTGTAAACTCGGCTCAAAGCAGGGAAGCATTGCCCAAGCCAATAATTAAGGAGAAACTCTACACAACTCATACACTAACCAACATATTCGACATTAAGTTTGTTAGAAAAACGAAAAGCGTTTCTAGCTAACGAACGAGCGGCTGGTCAGTTGTCTCCGAGCACCAGGAGAGTCAGGTCAAACATTTTCGTGTGGTTAAATTCTGAAAGTGACCCCCAATTTTTGAATAACGTAATCACAGGTGACGAGTCTTGGATCTTTGAGTATGATCCCGGGACAAAGAGGCAATCTTCCGAGTCTCCTTGCCCAAAAAAGGAAAGAATGAGCAAATCTAAAGTGAACACGATGCTCATTGTCTTTTTTGGCATCAAAGGCATCGTCCACCATGAATTTTTTCCTCCTGGATAAACCATCAACGCCAGGTTTTACGTGGAAGTGCTCAAGAGACTCAAACGAAGGGTCAATCCGGTCCGCCAAGACCCGATTGGAAGTTGCACCACTAACTAAGGCCGGCATCCTAACGCTTCGGCAGTCGCCCTACAACCCAGATGTGGCCCGCCCGGGCTTTTTTGTTTCCTTGGCTGAAAAGGTCGATGAAAGGCAAGCATTTTGAGACGACAGAGGGATCCAAGCAGCATGCACAATATTAGTTATATGGGGGCTAATTCAAGTTTTTGGGCAATTTTATTTTGAGAAAGATACACTATTATGGTAAAACACGCTCTGTCATTTTCATTGAGTAAACTCACCTATTGATTGATATACTTATGCTGTATATGAAAATGTGTTTACACATCTTTTTGTAATAAAAAATGGTTTTGAAACAATTGTGGGTTAACAAATGCAATATTTATCTTCTATCCATTTTCATTGAAAATATTATTAAATTGACAATCAGCCGTTTACGAGAGCTTCAAACTCGCATAGCAGCCGTCTGTCACCTTCAAAGAGGCATTTTCAAATATTAAAACATATGCTTTTCTAGCTAAATTTAATTATTTTCACAAAAATGTGCCGACACGTTTTAGTTAGTGTGACTGCTGGGAATGAGAGCTTTTCAAGCTGGATGTTTATACCTTTGCAATATGTTTTATTCACCTAACGGTTGTTTGTATCACCTAAAACTAATCTATGTAAGTATATATACATATATGTATATATATATATGTATGATCAGAATGATGAGACGAGTTAAAGTCCGAGGGACTGCCTGCCCGTCCGTCCGGCTATGCGCGTGATAAATTGTACCTTCAATATAAGTCAAGAAGATATAACGGGGGTCCTCCGCCTAACGGCTTTCTATTTTTCTTATTATCAGACAGAAAAAATTTATATCTCTGCTTCCAACTACTTGATAAAATATCTTGTTAATTAGGTTTTGAAGATAATTGTCAAGATAAATTGACCGCGGCTGCGTCTTGGGTGGTCATTCGGAAAGTCCAATTTTGAACGCTTTTTCACGAGCATTTCGGCCGGAATAGCCCGAATTTCTTCGGAAATGTTGTCTTCCAAAGCTGGAATAGTTGCTGGCTTATTTCTGTAGACTTTAGACTTGACGTAGCCCCACAAAAAATAGTCTAAAGGCGTTAAATCGCATGATCTTGGTGGCCAACTTACGGGTCCATTTCTTGAGGTGAATTGTTCTCCGAAGTTTTCCCTCAAAATGGCCATAGAATCGCGAGCTGTGTGGCATGTAGCGCCATCTTGTTGAAACCACATGTCAACCAAGTTCAGTTCTTCCATTTTTGGCAACAAAAAGTTTGTTAGCATCGAACGATAGCGATCGCCATTCACCGTAACGTTGCGTCCAACAGCATCTTTGAAAAAATACGGTCCAATGATTCCACCAGCGTACAAACCACACCAAACAGTGCATTTTTCGGGATGCATGGGCAGTTCTTGAACGGCTTCTGGTTGCTCTTCACCCCAAATGCGGCAATTTTGCTTATTTACGTAGCCATTCAACCAGAAATGAGCCTCATCGCTGAACAAAATTTGTCGATAAAAAAGCGGATTTTCTGCCAACTTTTCTAGGGCCCATTCACTGAAAATTCGACATTGTGGCAGATCGTTCGGCTTCAGTTCTTGCACGAGCTGTATTTTATACGGTTTTACACCAAGATCTTTGCGTAAAATCTTCCATGTGGTCGAATAACACAAACCCAATTGCTGCGAACGGCGACGAATCGACATTTCACGGTCTTCAGCCACACTCTCAGAAACAGACGCAATATTCTCTTCTGTACGCACTGTACGTATTCGTGTGGTTGGTTTAATGTCCAATAAAGTAAACGGATCATAACGCCGCTAATTTTCCATATAACGTTACAACTAAAAACTGCTAAAAGCACGATAAATCAATAACTAAATACGCCAGAGTTAGTACATCAGAGATGACTTGAGAGAGCTTTATAGGGGTGAAATTCGGATAATGGGCATGGCTTCGTCAACTTTTAGGCGAAATCACATATCTCGGTAGCCGGTCGATCGATTTCAATCAAATGAAGCATATAACATTTTCTTATAATTCCTACATCAAATATAAATTCCACTGGTAGTATTCTACAAGTCTTTGGCATATTAATTGTACCTTCAATATAAGTCAAGAAGATATACAATTTGAGAATAATTTTGTAACGATTTCAACGGATAATAAGTCTTTATTTCTTTCGCAAAATTTTTAATACAATATTTTTTCGGCAAATGAAGAAAATCTCTGTTCTCTCTTCTTTTCAATTTGCAGGAGTATAAAATGTTCGAATACACACGAACAGAGCCTTCTTTACTTGTTGGTTATATTTTCCACAAGCATATCAAATAGCTGACTGCATTATATTGGATATTCTCAGCTCCCTTTAAAAGTTTTCCATGCTTTGACAAATGTTTATCTATATGCATACTTACTGCGACAAACTTTCGTTTTTGTCTAGACATACATAACCCCTCTATTTCTTTGGACTTGGAAGCAGCATTACAATAAGTGCCGCACTGTTATCAAAAGTTGTCGTCTACTCGAACTACCTATACACACGAATGTATATGTGGCAGCGCTGCCACACCTTTCGAAGTTAATTATAATTGTATTAAGCATGGTAACTCTACCTGCTACTTTGACATTTTGCTATGTATGATTTTCTTTTCATTTTATGTCAATCCTTTATGTCAAATAAAATTGGAAGATCGTTCTTTTTTTTTTGGAAACTCGTCGCATAAGGCCGTGTCCACACGAAAGCTCTACATTGGTGACCCCGCACATTTTTATTTTTTAATTAATGATTTTCTTAATTTTTTATTATGAGTCTCGACGAAAGTCAATTGGTTTCTGAAGGAGGGAACATCTTAGAAAATGCTACAACACAGCATTTTGTACCACGACTGCCGTTGCCCCAGATGCGAGAGGATAATATTGAGGCATATTTTTATTCTTCAAATTTCGATGCAGCGGGCGTTGTGGCTGACATAACAAAGTTTAATATCGTTTTGGCAAGCGTTCCACCTTCAAAGTTAATGGAACTGCGCACCATAGTTGACGCTGCTCCGCGTACGAATAAATACGACTACATTCGGACAAAACTGTTGGAAAATTTTACGGAAAGCCAGCAGCGACGCCTGCAGCGTGTACTCCGCGAGATGCCCCTGGGCGAACGGCGCCCAAGCGACCTTTAAAATGAAATGAAGCGCGCCGCGGAAACCACGTTAAGCGAGAGCATTCTCCACGACTTATGGATCACTCGGTTACCTACATGTACGCAAGCAGCAATCATTGCTACAAATGTACCAATCGTCGAGAAGTTGAAAATTGCCGATTCCATTACGGAGTCCATTAAATTGCGCCAAGGGAACTGCAGCGAATTGTGCATCGTTCAACAATCTACCGACCAAGATCTGAGAGCCGAAATAGCAGCGCTCAAACAACGACTTGACCAAGTACTAAGCGACCACGGACATCGATTTCGGCCTAGGTCTAGATCTAGGACCCCGGCAGGTACCCGTAACTCACACAACAGCTCCAACGAAATGTGTTGGTATCACGCGAAATTTGGTCGTAACGCCCGTAAATGCAGACAGCCGTGCAAAATGGCTCATCCTCAGCCACCAACCGACTCAAATTAGGCCTGCTCAGCCAACTGTTTTTCAGAATCAGGCAAACGTTCTGAAAAACTTACGAATAAACGCCTACACATATTTGACACTACTACAAAAATGAGTTTCCTTATCGACTCCGGCGCAGAGGTGTCAACTGTACCGAAGTGTTAAACTTTGGCTGAAGCATCTAAATCGGACCAAATTCATTGCTGCTAACGGTTCACCAATTCAAGTGTTTAGTAGGACTTCACTACTTAAATTAAACCTCAACTTACGTAGAGAGTTCGTGTGGTAGTTCGTAATTGCCGACGTTTCTCAGGCGATTATAGGCGCAGACTTCTTATCATTTTTCGATCTACTACCAGATCTCAATCGACATCGACTACTTGACCGTCGCACCGCGTTAAAAACAATGTGCTCGATAAAGTCAATTAATACACTGAATATTTCAACCATCAACGTAAATATGCCATTTTCGGATATTTTTTTTAAATTTCCGGAAATAACACCTCAACCTCCTCTAGAAGTTTCAACAAAATCTACAGTCATCCACCGGATCATTACGTCCGGACAACCGGTATTTAGCTGACCGAGGCGGTTATCACGTGAAAAGCTTGCGGCAGCACGTGCTGAATTCGAGCTCGATCTAGTAGCGACTGGGCGAGCCCCCTGCATATGGTACGCAAAGCAGATGGTTCTTGGTGACCGTGCGGTGATTACCGTGCCTTGAATGCTGTCACTGAATCGGATAGGTGCCCAATTGCATTTCTCCACTTCACTCACATATTATCAGGCAAAACTATTTTTTCAAAAATCGACCTACAGAAAGCTTTTCACCAAATCCGTATACATGAAGAAGACGTATGCAAAACGGCCATTACAACCCCTTTCGGACTGTACGAGTTCACTCACATGACCTTTGGATTACGCAACGCTGCACAGACATGTCAAAGGGTCATTAATGAAGTCCTTCGCGGAGTAGATAATACTTTCGTCTACTTGGATGACATCTGCATAGCTTCTACCTCGACCGAGGAGCACCGTAAAGACCTTCAACACGTGTTTCAACGATTGCGAAATCACAACTTGACAATAAAAATCGCAAAGTCGATACTCGGAGTACCGAAACTCGAATTCCTTGGGCATCTTATCACTCAAGACGGTATACAACCATTACCAAATCGTTTCAAGACTATCACAGATCTTAAACTTCCAACTGCGAAAGATCTAAAACGTTTCCTCGCCATGGTAAATTTTTATAGACCTTTTTTGAAAAATCCTCTTCAACAATGATCACTCACCTCTCGTATGGACCAAAGAAAATATAAAACATTACGAAGCCTGTAAGGAAGACCTAGCTAAATGTACACTGCTAGCACATCCCACTCCCAACGCGCAGCTTTCATTATGGATTGACGCACCCGACTATACAGCCGGTGCAGCGCTACATCAAGTAGTTAACAACACGTTCCAACCATTGGGTTTCTTCCAGCGAAAATTTACAAAAGCAGAACAACGACACAGTACTTACGACAGGGAGCTCACAGCTATGTACCTCGCTATCCGATTTTTTCGTTTTATGCTTGAAGGACGAGAGTGCCACGTCTACACAGACCACAAACCTCTCACATTCGCATTTCATCAAAAACTAGAAAAAGCTTCAGACCGTCAAGCGCGACAACTAGACTTTATCGCCCAAATCACCACAGACATCCGTCACGTGTCTGGTCAACAAAACGTTGTAGCCGATATGATGTCTCGCATCGAAGCAATAACCTCGGAAACAACTCTTCAATCAATCAACTACGACGACTTAGCCACCGATCAAGCGACAGACGAAGAGCTCCAATCCTATCTCAATGGGCAAGTTAAGCATTCATTGAAACTAATTTCGTATGCTCTTCCTTCCAGCACAAAAAAGGTGTACTGTGATATTTCGACCGATCGCATCCGACCGTTCATCACCAAACGATTCCGTCAAGCAGTACTTCGGACAATCCACAACATTTCGCACCCCGGTATACGTACAACATCAAAGATGATGAGCGAACGTTTCATCTGGCCCGGAATCGATCGCGACAGTCGAAATTTTGCCAAACATTGCCTACAATGTCAACGTAATAAGGTCACCAGACACAACGTCACTCCTCTGCAACGCCGAACGTGCGTTAGCGAACGCTTCTCCCATTTACACATTGACATCGTTGGCCCGTTCCCGCTGTCCGAGGGTAATCGCTACTGTTTAACAGTAATCGACCGTTTCACCCGGTGGCCAGATGCTTTCCGATTCCAGACAGCACCGCACCAACAGTAGCTAATGCATTAATCAGCGGCTGGATATCGAGGTTTGGAATCCCCACCGACATAACGTCAGACCTAGGGCGCCAATTTGAATGTACACTTTTTCAACACTTACTCCAATGTATCGGCGTCAAACACCTACGAACTACGCCTTACCATCCACAAACCAACGGGATCGTGGAACGTTGGCACCGAACTCTCAAGTCAGCCATACTTTGTCACGACAAGGAACATTGGACAAATTTTCTACCAATAATTCTTTTGGGACTTCGCTGCTCATTCAAACCGGATATTGGAGCATCACCAGCCGAGTTAGTTTTTGGGACGACGCTACGTTTGCCATCCGAACTCTTCATCGACTGTTCTGTACCAGATAATGAAACTGAAGTTGTTGCTCAGTTGCGGCAAATAATGCGCGACCTACGTCCGGTCAACACGTCTTGGCATACCACTCAGAAGTCTTTTGTGCACACAGATTTAAAGACGTGCGACCAGATTTTCATCCGAGATTTGTCAGTACGACCATCATTGTCATCCCCTTACAAAGGACCTTACAAGGTTATTCATCGCTATCAAAAATACTTCACCGTCGACATTAACGATAAAGCAGTCAACATTTCTATCGACCGTTTGAAACCTGCTTACACCGCCGCAGATCCCAACTAGGAGAGGAGTACTGTGGCAGCGCCGCCACACCTTTCGGAGTTGATTATAATTGTATTAAGCATCGTAACTCTACCTGCTACTCTGACATTTTGCTATGTATGATTTTCTTTTCCTTTTATGTCAAACCTTTATGTCAAATAAAATTGGAAGATCGTTCTCTTTCTTCTTGGAAACTCGTCGCATAAGGACGTGTCCACACGAACGCTCTACATATATATGACATTGTAGCATATTGTCGTTCACTCATTGCTAAATTGAATTTGACACCAGGAAATTGTTGAGGCGTTTAATAAATATGTACTAGCACAAAATTACATTACTCATACGCAATGGTGCACCCGATAAACAAAACTTTCATATTTAGGGATGTGACGGATTCGTAGACATAGTTTGCTCAACAAGTTTTGCAATGTATGTCACGACTGCCTCTTTAATACCTCCGCAGACAGTTTTAGTTGACTGCTGACACCGAAGTTAAATTTAAATGTATCGGTAGAGTTAAGCAATACTAGATATATGAAAGTATATGAAATAAGGTGTTACTAAATATGAATGGTATTGTTCTAAGGTTTCGGTTAACATTCAACAAAGCAACTTTTGTTTAGTAAAACTTATAAAAACAAATTTCATACAGCGCTCACTGTTGCTAAAAATACTACACATTTGTTGTTAAACACAAAATAAATTTCCTGTGACCGCTGACAGTATTAAAAAGTTTAAATGTAATGTAATAAATGTTTTATAAAATTCAATTTCAATTCATCAACGTGCTGTGAAGTTGAAGCCACAATGCCTCGTATGAAAATAGTTGAAACTTCTGTATATGCGAATCAACATCCAACTTAGCTTGCTTAAAGGTCGACTTCGACAAATTATGTGGATGGTAATATGAATAGATATAAATATTATGAAAAGGTTTCTTCTTTACCACAAACTAGTATGGCAGATCCAAAATATATTTGGACATCAAATTTTATGCATTTCATATTAATAACATGACCTGTCTCATATTCAATATTATAATGGTAGCGTGATATATTACGTATGCGTTTTGGTATAAAATAGCGTATCTAAACATGTTTTGATTACAAATCGAAAACATATTCTTTTCAAGCAATTATAGCTATTGGACCAATTTGACTTTCGCGGTGTCATGAATTTCGACAGTATTAAAATGTTATTAACAGCAATTAAATATATATGTATGCAAGTGGGAAGTTATTGGAGACTTCATGAGGGTATATTTTGTGACTGAAATACAAGGTGGGAATACCAAATATTCCTGTTATCTTTGTCTGTGGAATAGTACGAATGATGCTGTTCGCCGATGTTATTTGTATGTACATTTTTTTGATTTTTTTGATGGATATTTATTGAGCTGAATTTCTAATAAATAACAGAAAATTCAGAGCTACCCAAAAATGTAGTGGACTGGTACAGTTTTCTACGGTATGCAGATATGAACATATGTTTTACTTTCACAGCTCGTCGGTCTTAATTTAAGAGTCTAAACGAATTATTAAATTCAAACATCGGCGAAGCAACAAAATGTAGACTTGAAAATTGTAAAAGACTTTAATTTTGGATAACTCAACTTTATAAAATAACTCAAGCGATTTGAAAAATTCTGACCAACCAACTCATGTGTATGTACCAACTTTTGAAATAACTGAAGTTTTTTATATGCTTTTATTCATACTATTTCTTAAGGAGTATGGTGAATGGGAAACAAATAATTAAATATTTCAATACGCAGCAGGTAAGACAAGTGAGTATTCTTATTAGAACGACTTTATAAATAAGGACTGTACCGAAAAGAAACTGCACACTTTCAATTTAAAATTTCTTATGAGGTAGCCGATTGATCACATTGCGGTAAGTACCGGTAGAAAGCGTAACCAGTTCTGCTTCTATTATTTTTTTTATTCTCCGTAATTTTTAATATCATTTTCGCGATGGGTCGAATCAAAGAGCACTTGCGTAGGCAAATTGTGCACAATTTCTGCACTGAAAAAAGCATTTCATACAGAAAGCTAGCAAAACAGTTTAAAGTCAGTGTAAATGGGGTAAAAAATATTATAATAAAGTTTAATGAAACCTGTTATCTTAAAGATTTATCAAAAAGTGACCGAAAAAAGGCCCTATTGATCCAAATTTTGAAGCAAAGGTGTTGGCATTAATAAACCCAAAGAAATGAAAGTCTGTGCGCGACTTGGTGAAAAAATCTTAAACCAGTGCTACTATGATTCAAAGAGTGAAGCAAGGAAATAACTTAAAAACCTATAAAAACAGAAGATTCCCAAAAAAAGTCAACGACAAATAAAAATAGGGAAAACAAGGCTACGAAAGTTGTACGAACGTTTGCTAAAAGATTCTGTTGAGTGTGTCATAATGGACGATGAAACATACTTAAAAATGGACTCAAGAACGTTACCAGATCCCCAATTCTATACAAAACCAAAAGATGGTACTGTCGATCAGTCAGTGTCAACAATTGAAATAGAAAAATTTGGCGTGAAAATACTCGTCTGGCAGGCCATTTGCTCTTGTGGCCTTAAGCCCACTCCGTTTTTCACGAAGGGTACTATATCGGCCGACAATTATAAGAAGGAGTGTCTAAACCGTTGCCTAAAACCATTTTATAAGAAGCACATCGTGTCAACAATATTTTGGCCCGATTTAGCCATGGTGCACTACGCTCATTCTATTTTGGCTTCGTTGAAGGATAACAATGTCAATTTTATTGAAAAAGAGGAGAACCCTCCAAACGCTCCAGAATTGCGCTCGATAGAGAAGTATCGGGAAATTGTCAAACGGAATTTGAACAAGAAAAAACGTTAACTTCGGTTGCATCGAAGCTAAACACCCTTCACAGGTGCATTTCTGTTAGTAACTATGTGTTCAGTTTGTATGGAAGCTATATGCTATAGTCAACCGAGCTGATCAATTTCTTCGGAGATTACATTGTTGCTTTAGAAAATAATATATACCAAATTTCGTGAATATATCTTGTTAAATGTGAAAGTTGTCCATACAAGAACTTGATACCGATCGTTCAGTTTGTATGGCAGCTATATGTCCAAAATGACGTTTGGGAAATTTCAAAACGATATCTTAAAAACTGAGGGACTAGTTCGTATATATGCAGACAGATAGACGGACAGACAGACAGACAGACGGACATGGCTAAATCGACTCAGCTCGACATACTGATCATTTATATATATACTTTATAGGGTCTCCGACGATTCCTTCTGGGTGTTACAAACTTCGTGACAAACTTAATATACCCTGTTCAAGATCATCGAGTTGCCGAAAACGTCAACGAATTAAAAAAAAACTGGCTTAAAGCAAGTCTAGCCGTTACAAAAGAAGGTGTGCAGAATTTAATGAAGGGAATTAAACGAAAAATTCGGCATAAATTAAGAGAATAACTCTTTTTGACTAGTTTTCATTAAAAGTGGATAAAAACTCTTCTATTTGTTATTAAAAAAAGGTACCAGCAAAAATTAATAAAATCCGTTACGTTACAAATAAAAAATTGTGTGCCGTTTCTTTTCGTACAATCCTTAACTTTCCTAAGAACACTTTTCTAACTAATTGTGGTTGCAGAAGTAAGCAAATACATTCAACTAGCTCTTAAGGTTATTTATAACGAACTAAGAAACTTTTGTAGGACATTTGACAACGAGTTGAAATCGGTTGACTGTCTATCGGTCAGTGTGTCGTCTGTCAGTGTAAGCGTGGGAAACTTTGAATACGTGCTTGTTAACGGACTACAACCACGCCTATTTGCCATAGAACACAATTCTACATTTGATTCCTCTGCTTTATGGTATATAAATCAAGAAACAGTTAATATTACGAGATAAAACTTTGCACGTATAGTGCCTGTGAATTAAATCACCCTCAAAATTTCCAAATTTTTAAGCTGAGGTGTAAAAATTGAACGAGGTTTGTAGCGCTGTGAAAAAATCCTATGTTACTGTTTGAAAATGGGCAACATTGGACTTCCCATATAACACAATTCTAAATTCCATTTGAAATTTTTACTTTCCAGCACATAAATCAATAATGATTTATTATATCAGGATAAACCAAAGCACGAATAGTGCATTTAAGATGTGCCACCTTATGACTACAAATTGTGTAAATCGAACCATAACTATTCAAGCTCCTTATGTAGTACTCAACAAGTGGACCCAGTGCTTATAGTTGACTTTTGACCAAAAATATCGGTCAATGTGTGAGATATATAATTGAAATTCAGAGGGAATCCTTTCTGATAGTAGTATGTCTGTGTATCAAAAATGTGTGGAATCGGATCCATACTTCCTTCTGCCCACATATACGTAATGTAAATATCTTTGAATTTCTGGGTGACTTTATACCTCATATATTAACAAACATTTGACTTATCTTAAAAAAATTAATAGAACGTGTTTCTTGCAAGTTGCTACAGAGTTTTATAGTTTTGTTCACCTAACGGTTGTACGTATCACCTAAAAATAGTCGAGATAGATATAGAGTTATATACATATATATAAATGATCACGATGACGAGAAAAGTTGAAATCCGGGTGACTGTCCGTCTGTCAGTCCAAGCGTCAGTCCGTGCAAGCTGTAACTTGAGTAAAAAATGAGATATCTTGGTGAAACTTGGTATGCAGGTTTCTTGGTACAAAAAAATTACGAGTCCGTAGATGGGCGTATTGGGACGATTGTCACGCCCACAAATCACAATTAATCGAAAACCTATAAAGTGCCATAACTAACCACTACATTAAGATATAAATGGATCACAGAGGCACTTGTGGGCAAACAATTTTGAATATAATAAGTTTAATGCATATAACTCATAAACTAGTTAAGGTACAGCATCCAAATTTGCACTGTTCGAATATTACAAGAACTCCTACCGATACTGTGAAAATGGATAAAATCGGATAAAAACCCCGCCCATATCTGGGGACCCGACTGATACATTTCGACAAAATTTGGAATGTGGCATTCTTTTCACGTTGTGAAAATGAGCGAAATCGGACAATAACAACGCCTACTTCTCACACAGCACAATTTTTAATTCCACTTGATTCGTTCAGTTTCCATTACACATTTCAAAAAGCAATTATTATAACGGGATAAAACTTTGCACGAATAATGTCTTTAGTTTCTATCACCATATGACCAAAAATTATTTAAAACGAATAAAAACTGTTTAAGCTCCTAGGTACCGAATATTTAAACCCCGGTACCTATAGTTGACTTTTGTTCGAAAATATCGGCCAATGTCTGAGATAAATAATTGAAATTCAAGGATGGTACTTCCCTGATGATGGGCTGAATCCGACCAATACTTCCCTTAGCTCCATGTTCTTAATATAAAGATAATCGAACTTCCGGCTGACTTTGTACCGCACATATCGGCCAATATGTGAGTTATCTCAATAAAAATTAGCTAGCATGTTTTACTCAGAATAGTGTATCTTTGCACTTAAAATAAATAAATTTGAGCGAATACTTGATCTAGCCCTTAAATAACTAATATCAGGATTTTCGAATATCCGGCTGACTTTAATCTCTATGAATAGTTTAGTAAGTGACATGTTAATAGTATGTGATATTGGGAAAAATAGATAAAATAAAATCGGTACTACCCCAACTGAAATATACCACATACAATGGTTTTCGTTTTTCTAACAAACCTTATGTAACAGACACATATGAGTATGAGTTATATATAGTATATGAATATAAAAAATTTCTTGGAATTCGATCCTCAGGTTGACATTTTACACCTTAGAGTATTTCCCTGGCTTTGATTCTTGTAAGTTGCAAGGGTATTTCTGTTTAGAATGATTAAAATCGGATGAAAACTGGCTTAGCCATCATTGAATTAATATCAGTATTTTCATACTTCCTGTTGACTGGATTGCTTCTGTGGGACTTAAAGGCAATAAATTTGCTATTAATAAAGTTATAGATAAATGTATAGGATGTAAATATATACTTATTTTACGTTATATGAATAAAAAATGCGTGACTCAAACCGAGAAGGCTTTTGTGTAAAAAACATTTTGCCACCATGTCGCCACACATGTTGTTGAAATTACCCAAGTATACTATGTATATATTTGAATTTATTTCACATGAAATAAACATATTTTAGCAAGTGGCAAGCCACACTCAAGTTTTCACGCTTAAATTCCACACATTTCCAGTTTAACACACAAGCTATTTTCATTGACCGCTGGCGGTGGTAGAAAGTGTAAATATTGTGGTGTGAGTGAGTTATAAAATTCAATTTAAATTTGTCTACGTGCTGTAATGTCACATATGTATACTATATGCAAATTCTATATACAAATTAACATCTACATTCAACTAAGTTAGATTAAGGAATAAACTTCGACAAATTAAGTGGGCGGTGACTTGAAAAGGTTTCTCCTTTACCACAAAATAGTATTGCGCATCCAAAATATATTTGAATTTAAGATTTTATGCTAGTAACATGTGGTGTCCCACATTCAGTGTTATAATGGTCTCATTCAAATTCCTCAGGTACACGAGACGAAAATTAAATATGCAGCAATAAAGACTTAAGGAGGAAACAATCTTTGTACAAAATATTTTTGTAAAAAATTATTGTCATTGCTTTATTGATATACTGATAGAATGTACGAGTTTTCATCTTTTGATATTCGAACTTTTAAATTCCTTTCAAATTATATTCGGTAATTGCTAGTACATCGAAAAGATTGAAAAATATTACATATTAACAATTGCCCAAAATTAGTGCAATACAGAATTAATGTTGCACAGTTTTCGAAATCTTTTTACATTAAAATGATAATTATAATTATAAATAACTTTATAAATAACTAGGTCTGCAACGAAATCATTCTTCAGAATCTATGTCATTACTACTAAGATTTGGATACTCTGAATACATTCTTGCTGATAAATTTCATAAATTTTGGCCGAAAGCGTGGCGTAAGTGTAGGTGTCGCCTATTTTCAGAAATTGATATTATATTTTATATTTCACCCTCGTTTGCAGAATTTTATGACAAAGAAGTCTAAATCATTAAAAAGCCATAAAGTAGGATAACTTTTCAACTGTCCTAATATATTTTTGCGAGCAAACAATGAAAGTATAGAACAAATATGAAAATTTATGATGTTAAATAAGAGTTCATTTCTCTAAGATTACGCTCAAGTGCTAAATTCATATGACGTCATGTAGCTAGCTCAGGAAAGAAAAAAAGTTGGTGACTTCGACAATAGGCAATTTGTGTAGCTGGTTTAACTTTCTCTAGCTTTGGGGAAGTGATTTATGTGGAAATAACTTTATGTTTTATAGCATTTTTCAGGGTAAAAATTTCAAACCCCATTTAGTGTGCAAATGTGTCCATACAGTACAACTGTATTTTAGAAAGCGTAGCATATAAATAGTATTCGAACCATTTAAAGTTACATTATCATGAAGCTATCGTGATATTTCGGTAAAACTTTAATATTTCAATATATTTTTAATAATTTTCTTAATATTTAGCAATAACTTCCAAATGTATATTCAATATTTGTGAATACTGTGGAAAGCGTAGCTAAATGCAGTGTGCTTAAAATTGAGCTCAAAGTTTTATATATGACACAATAACAAAAATGGCGCCAATGACCTCCACCACAGGTTAAACCCATATAAATCACTTCAACTTGCCACCTTTCTCTTTGTTTACGTGCCAGGTGAATGTACATATGTATATTAAAGCGGCATTTTGAAAAAAGCGATAAATATTCGAAGCAATCTGTTGTGACTGCCTCAGGAGTTGAGCTTACAAACTTTTGTAAATGGTTAGAAGTTAGATTGTGAGAATGATTAATATTTTTACTTTTTCAAACATACTTTTGGTTTATGCCAATGCTTTTGACATACTAATAATTCTGTTAAATGGGTTTAAGTTAAAATAGGCGGCTATAGTGCCAAGGTAAAGAAATGAGTGCTATAAATCTTAACATTTTAATGTCACGATACAGTAAATATGATGAGTTTTGGGACATTCTTTCTTCATTTTAGCACGCAGATTCGAACATGGACCGTATACTAAATTGACGAGGTAGTTTAGTCATCACAAAATAGTTTGATTTTTTTTCAACTCAGTGGTTCTGGTATTTCATTGTATCGGACGTAGAGAATAGTGTGTTGTACTTTTTCACGTTTTTGAATATTGTCGTGAGCATCAAATGCAAAAAATAATATTCTTATTTGAGTTATATATTTATAGTTTATCTTAATTTCTAACTTCAAATGGTATTTCTAAATTCTAAAGGAGACTTGTTTTTGCCAACATGTGCTACTTCGGACTAAGTAAGCAATTGAGAAGTAAAGTCCTCGACGAAAAAAGACCAAAGTTTACAAGTCACTCATCATTCCCGTCCTGCTATATGGTGCAGAGGCATGGACAATGATAACATCCGATGAGCCGGCGTTACGAGTTTTCGAGAAAAAAGTTTTTGCGGAATATTTATTATCCTTCGCGCATTAGCAACGGCAAATACCGCAGTCGATGGAACGATGAGCTGTACGAGATATACGACTGTCTAGGTCATGTCGTCCGAATGGATGAAAACACTTCAGCTCTGAAAGTATTCGTCGAGATCAGGTTAAGAAGGACCAGGCTGCACTTGGTATCCCAAATTGGCTCCAAATTGCTGAAAGAAGAAAAGATTGGCGTGCTGTCGTAAACTCAGCTATAACTGCGTTAGCGATGTCTACGCCAATAAAGAAGAAGAAGGTGTTTTCTTTGTAACTCTGGACTTGCCGACATTGACAAAAAAAGTGCCCAAGTAAATACTTGAGAATGAATGCAAGCGGTTAATTTGCCATCATCTAACTTTTTATTTTACATGTCCAAAATTATAATGTTTCCTTCATATCATTCGTTCTACCATGGTGGTGCCAAGTCCTGTGGTCTAAGCTGTGCGGCGGATTAGTTTTGAAGGCGATGGAAGCGATTTAATTGTTTTATCCCATTTGTGAGTTCAGGTGAATAAGATAATTAACGATTTTATAAAAATTGTCGTAAAAGTATTGGTAAAAGCGAACTTAGATTACGTATAAACATATCTGTAGTCATAGGGATGTAAGTGAGTTTATCTGTAAGTGTAAGTAAATATTAAATTTATATATAAATTGGGGTGAATTCCACAGCCAATTTAATATCATTGCGTAAGTATGTATTTGGTGCACTTTCTGCTACAGGCAATGCAGTGAACTACTTTTAAAATGACGGAAAAACTTTAACGACTGTTGCAAAATTAGATTTTACTCTTTGTTAGACTTCGTGCTAAACCAACGATGGTATAAATTTGTCAAAAAACTATGTTCTGTGGTCAATCTGTTTTTGTAGGCGATGTTGTTGGTTGTCCGGGATTAACCCATGCTTGTCTCTGTTTAGGAACCTTAAAATAAATCCATAGCTTAATAATAAATTTATCGCCAGTGATAGTTCGAAGTAAAACTAAATTTCTTTTGTGTCTTTTAAGCAAAATTTTGCAAGTGTTTTTTCGGTTTTCCATTTGACTTTCATTCAATTCATGTGGCAAGAATTTTCCACACTTTTGCAAACTTTTACAAAATTTGATATTTTCTTCACAATGAAAAAAATATGATGATGCTCTTTCAATGACTAAGTAAAAAAAATAGTAAGGTTTGTTCACCACAAATGTTCCCTACCAACATACGTTAGAGTGTGTCAGCGTTCGTTTTTCGTCTCGCACTTTAATTAATAAGGTCCTCCGCATAAGTCTTTTCTAATTTTAATTTAGTTGTTATTTAATTGCTTGGATTACAATCTTCTGGTATACGTATTGCACCTGAAGGTATTTCCTTGGCTGTTGGTTCCTTCAAGTTGTAAGAGTATAAAATGTTCGGCTGCACCCACACTTAGTCCTTTCTTACTTGTTTTTTAGTTAACTTTGCTACTATTGCTTAAAAACTTTTCTTTATCAATAAAATTAGATAAATTACTGGAAATAATCAATACTGTTTAGATTTTTTGAACCACAAAAATTAAATTTTTCTACTAGCTAGTTGCATTCAATCGAATTACCTCTCCATCAATCACCTAACTCTCATATTCCAACTATTGCATTGAAGCGTTTGACAAAGCCAAAGCCAAGCAATAAGTCATCAAAGGACATGAAATGACGTATCCTGTTTCAAAAGCCATGAAGAGTTACGAGCTTCATTGCGTAGATTCGTACAAATATTTATTGTAGAATTCAACGAGAGTGTGACCGGAAACTGCAATGATTGATCGACACAATAATCGAGTTTTTATATTTGGTAAGGCTTGCTTAACGAACTTTGTAAACACCAATACAACAAGGCACTCAACACTTTATTCATCAATAGATGTGATTGATACATTCATTCCTCTTCGCACATTCAACTCTGAATGCATTCCAAACAGTTGAAATGTGGGACTGTAATATAACTAATATGTTGAACAAGTATTTTAGGAATTCACTATTAGTTTCTAGCTGCTTGCTAGCTTGAGGTCGGGTAATATGCTAAAAAATCTTCACAAAAATAAAAGGTTTCGTTATATCCGCCACAAGGAAGGGTAATATACAATTCGTCGGAGGCCAAGATTTAAAGATGAAATTTTCCAATCATTCATATTAACCCATTTGATGCCGTGAGATTATTGTTGGCTCTTCCCAGTGACCAAGGTGTAAGAGCTTAGGAAAAGCACCAAAACCTAAAAAGACACTAAGAGTAGAAACCTTGTTTAAAATTATAAATCAGGTAAATGGAAGTTGAAATGTAAAGATACAAACTTAATAAAGTAATTATGTCATCTATTGTATATATTTACCCATTAGTCCGGTAAGTACTGGGCCTGTAAACGGAAAACGATATTTGGAAAAAAAATTGTTTCAACTTTTTTAACTTATCTGCAAAATACGTTTTTTAGATTTTTGTCAAAGAGTGATTTCTTTTTTATACTTAGCGTAGAAGCGGAGGTATTGACTAGTGCATTGTCAACAGAGTTGAGCTTTGTTATCGTTAGGCTCTTCCCTAAGTAGTCGATGTAGTCTCCAAAAAAAACAGTAGCCATCACCTTTAAGGCGGATAGCACAGCCTTCCGCGACTGCAGTCCCCTTTCTCGACTACTAGTATACCGACATCATTCAATATATAAGATCTTACTTTTAAAATAATATTTGCACAAATATTGGAACAGAAGTAAAAACTTGGCCATTAAACTGATGGTAAGTACGAATAACATTTCGTAATATGAAATATACTCAATAAGTTATATTTTCATATGTAAGTAACTAACGGATAACCAACTAATTAAAGATACAATTTTACTGCACACAAATACATCTGGCATTCCAAAATTTGCACCTAAATCGGTATTGAATACGTAACCAAATGTAATCAAGTAGGATAACACAAATATTATTTTACGCAGAGTTATACATATCTACATATATGTACATACATACATGGATTAATAGGAATATAAATTCAAATAATTATGGCGCGCCGCCAACACAAAGTTTATTCCGCAAACAATGCATTAGAAATTGGCTTTCGAATGGAATCATTGACTAATTAACGAGACAAATATTTACCAATGACAACTGGTAAACAACTCCTGCATGGGACCTAGTGTGACTATAGCGTGTTTTAGTTGACCGGCATAAGCTCATAACTAAATCGTTTACAAATGAAACGCATATTTCGCTTAAAAGCGGATATGAGCAGTAACAGCCAGATTGAGAAAAAGGCCATTTCATTATACAAGCTAAGATAGGTTTGACAAGACAATATAAATATGTTGTTAAGACTTCCGTACAAAATAAGCTAATATACTATATTAACGTGCAGGTCGTGCTGCTATAAATGGATACAAATAGATGAATGTTCGACCGGAAGAAGGCAAAAAGAGAGAAATTTAAGAAATTTGTAAAAGTCAGTAATCAGGAATTTCACGGAAATATACTAACAACCCTGAGGAGGGTATATTAAATTTAAAAGACCCAGAAAGAAACGCCTGAGACTCAATAAAATATATGTACATGTAAGTGTACAATAATTTTGTTCACCTAACGGTTGGTTGTAATATGGTAGGGTCATATGTATGTATATGTCAACAGCACCAAGATGGTGAGATAAAATGGATTCTGTAAATTTGCTGACTGTGCTTCTATCTGTTAATTTAACGGTGAAAACTGTAACTTGAGTGACAATCGACACCTAATAATGAAACTTGGAGGTTTGGTATTTTAAAGATTATGTAAAATGGACGTGGTTCTAAAACTTTAACAAAAAACTTAACGATAGAATCATGATCGGAGATTATACTTGTGAAATATTTTTCATTAATGTCAAGTCACGAATTCCCAAAGCAAACAAGAAAAACATTAACCAGAAGTTATAGTATTCTTCACAACTAAATAGTTTTTATACAATGACTTTATTTTGATAGGTCCATTTGTATGGCAGCTTTCTACTACAGTGGTATACTTGTATAGCAACGGATAATAATCCACGCCGAATTGTTATTATACTCTCTCAACAAAGTTGCTAAGGAGAGTATTATAGTTTTGTTCACATAACGGTTGTTTGTAAGTCCTAAAACTAAAAGAGTCAGATATAGGGTTATGTATACCAAAGTGATCAGGGTGACGCGTAGAGTTGAAATCCGGATGTCTGCTTGTCCGTCCCGTCGTTCTGTCCGTCCGTCCGTGCAAGCTGTAACTTCAGTAAAAATTGAGATATCATGATAAATCGGGTCGATATTATATCAACTCTCACATACGTACTTCATATAATAATTTTCGTATGTCTAACAAACCTAATGTCTGTCAGTGTGTGAAATATATAGAGTATATATGTATATACATAAAATTGCTTGGATTTCGATCTCCTTATTGACGTTTTACACCTTAAAGCTGGCTTTGATTGTTGCAAGATGCAAGAGTATAAAATGTTCGGTTTCACGCGAACTTAGCCCTTCCTTACTTGTTAAAGTTTAAATTTGTGTGACATTTTTAATTTATTAAAGAGTTTATATACAAATGATATAAAAAGTTGGTCACTTTCTTACATATTTGTTACCTTTTCAACCAGTTGATATTAAAGTCCATACTTCGAAAGCAAATTTTATCAATTCCGTTCTGCCATCTCTGTAATATCTCTAGAAAAGTATTTTTGCTTATATACTTAACTGAAACTTAGTATTTCTTTTACTTTATTTGCACGAACTTTATTTCACACCATTTTCGCGGGATGCACTACGAAAGGGCGAAAAATGCAGAGATGCAAAAGTGTAATTTCGCTCCGATAAAACATTTAACTGGTCACTTAAAGCGTCTTACTTGAAAATAAGAAATTGTAACTTAGGAAATGCAAGAACATTTGACACGTTCCAGCTATAAATGGATTGCATTTGGCGAATGAAATCTCTTCTTTTTTACATCTTACTTATACAAGTTAATTTAAGTCAACAAAACGAAAGTCGCTTGAGCGGATGTAAATTGAGGCATCACAACTACCATATCTTTCAAAAGTAGAACTTTGCCGGAAGAAGAGTTAGAAGAATAGACAACTAAGAGGGTGATTGTTTGTTTTACAGTTTAATCTCCCGTATAATTTAACAGCAATAAAAAATTAAATATATGTGAAAATTGTTCTCACCAGTGACGAAAACGAAAGGTGACTCCAAGGACTTTACAATCAGCTATACTGCAAAATAATTGACAAATATTTACTATTTTGTTATTTGTCCCAAGCAATAATAAGTGCGTATTCCCGCATTCATGCTTCGTTGCTAGTAAGCTACAATATTGGTATGAGTGCAAAAGGTTCGGAATTCAGAGACATTCCCTGCCAGCCACGGCTAACCACTTTTGTCAAATATTTCAATACAACTACACGTTTTTTCTCTATGCACTAACACCAACGCATATTTTCGGGTTATTTTTTGTTTTCCTAAATGCGATAAAAAAGTTTCATTCATTTCTTGATTTATTTGAATGAGTGCGAAGGAAAAAACATAATTGCCAATACTGCCAAAAGAAAATCCCAAAAAGGGTTATAAAAAAACGATTGAAAGACGCATGTCATTCGTACTCGTACAACAAGAAGGTAAGTAAGTGAATTTTATGTAATTTTTTTTTAAATAATTTGCAAATAATTACTTCATTTGTTCTTATAGCATTGGAAATCAGAATGAATTGGAAATAGCAGCAGCAGCAATATCATTAGAAGCAGCAAATATCAATTGTTAAGTAATTTTGTGAAAAAAAGTGTGTGTTGTTTGAAATTGGACTGCGCAGTCCAATATAATGCGCAAAAATAAATACATACATATGTATGTATTTTACGCGTTTAAGGCGGCCTGCACAATCCAATATAATATGTGAACAACAAATGTTTGTTTTATATTTTAAAACGATAAAATAATATTTTTTCTTTTCTTTCAGATGTTATTATTATTTTTATTTAATTCTTCTTTCTTTTTCAGATTTTATCACTATTTTAATTTAATTAATCTTTGCTTTCAGAGTAGAATTCTATTTGTATTTAATATATTTTATTTTTTCAGATAATAAAATCTTTTCTTTCAGATATTATTATCATTTTATACAGATTAATCTTTCTTTTCTTTTTAGATATTCCAAATTCAAGGTAATCATTATTTATTTTTTATAATTATTTTTCCACTTTTTATTTTCAGGTTTTATTTTCAAAATAATTTTCTGTATTTAATCTTTTTCAGATATTAAATATTTTTTAAATTAAATATATTTTTATTTATATAAATTGTAATAAATTTTTTGTAAACATATAAAAAATAAAATAAAATAAAAATTTTGAAAATTAAAAAGTTCAGTTTGAAATTTTAAGAAATTTTAAAAGTAGGAATAAAAAAATGCAACCCTGCATTAGCTGTTTAAAATGCAACCCTGCATCAGCTATTTAAAAGAGAAAATGCAACCCTGCATCAGCCGTCGATTGGTGATATTAGAGCAGGACAGATATACTTTTTTATATGACACTGCTGAATGAGCGCAACAAAGATGTATGATCACATGTATACGTACGTGATTGGGTAAAATTGTCGCTCGGCCTATGTTAGCAAGTACACATGATTACCCTATGGATTACCCACTGATTATCTGGTTTTTTACCCGCTCTTGTTGTGTGCGTTGAAATGTCGTTGCATCGCTGGTTGTTTGCAAATGAAATCACCAGGTCAATTTGAAAAGTAAAGAATACAATCAACAAAAATGGCTACAGGGTTTGTCCGAAAAGTAATAGGACTGAGTCGATTTAAAAAAATTTATTGAACCAATCGTTACATTTCTTTAAAAACTTTCACAACAGGCTCCTTCTGCGTTGACGCAGCGCTGCCAGCGCGATTTCCAAGCATTGTGACGCCTTCAATGTATGAAAATCACGTTGGCAGTGCTGCATTCTCCGAAATAGCCTTGAGAGTCGAGGTGCATGTTAATTGGATCTCCTCTGTCATCTCAAAAGAAAGAGAAGATTTCCTCTTTGTCTCGGGATTATACTCAAAGATCCATGACTCGTCACCTGCGATTACGTTATTCAAAAATTGGGGGTCAGTTTCACACATGTTCAAATTTTCTTACCACACTTCCACTCGCTGCAATTTCTGGTCGTCAATGAGCACTTTTGGCACCATTTTCGCGCACATCTTACGCATTTTTAAGTGCTTCGTCACAATGTCATGAACCACATATTTTGATAAATATGATAAACACTTAGTAGGCGGTCTGAGTTCAAGACTTCGGTCTCCGTCAGCGACCTCTACCCGGCCCTCCAAAAAGGCCAGGTGCCACCGAAACACACCACTTCCTCCATCTTTGGTAAAGCGGCTTGATCATATTAAACGTCTCTGTCGCAGATTTACCGAGTTTCACACAGAATTTAATCGCGTTCCTATGCTCTAACGAACGCTGCATTTTCGGCTTGCACCACTCACAGAAACTCGTCGAGTGAAAATGTTTGTAATGACTCTCCAGGTGCTCGGAGATAACTGACCAGCCCCTTGTTCGTTAGCTAGGAACGCCTTCTCTGAAGTACAGTCGCGGCGGAAGAAAAGCAGTCCTACAGTACCCATTAGAAACATAGTAAATAAATATAAAAATTTACGAATAACTTACTGGGGAAGCTTACAAGGCCAATAATTTGAATTTTTTCCACTGCCTAAACATTAAGTAGGCTGTGCACTGCATAATACACCATTTCAAATATAGAACAAGTAAGGAAGGGCTAAGTTCGGGTGTCACCGAACATTTTATACTCTCGCATAATAAAGTGATAATTGAGATTTCATTATCCGTCATTTACCTATTTTTTTATTTTGCTGTAAAATGATTAAATTAGATCAATTTGTGTACTTTGAGTATTGAATTGTATTTTCATTTCCTAATTTATATATTATACAGAGAAGGCATCAGATGGAATTCAAAATAGCGTTATATTAGAAGAAGGCGTGGTTGTGAACCGATTTCACCCATATTTCGTACATGTCATCAGAGTGTTAAGAAAATATTATATACCGAATTTCATTGAAATCGGTGGAATAGTTCCTGAGATATGGTTTTTGGTCCATAAGTGGGCGGCGCCACGCCCAAATTCAATTTAAAAAAAGCCTGGGTACAGCTTCCTTCTGCCATTTCTTCCGTAAAATTTAATGTTTCTGACGTTTTTTGTTAGTCGGTTAACGCACTTTTAGTGATTTTCAACATAACCTTTGTATGGGAGGTGGGCGTGGTTATTATCCGATTTTTGAACTGTATATGGAAATGCCTGAAGGAAACGACTCTATAGAGTATGGTTGACATAGCTATAGTGGTTTCCGAGATATGTACAAAAACCTTAGTAGGAGGCGGGGCCACGTCCACTTTGCCAAAAGAATTACGTCCAAATATGCCCCTCCCTAATGCGATCCTTTGTGCCAAATTTCACTTTAATATCTTTATTTATGGCTTAGTTATGACACTTTATAGGTTTTCGGTTTTCACCATTTTGTGGGCGTGGCAGTGGGCCGATTTTGCCCATCTTCGAACTTAACCTTCTTACGGAGCCAAGAAATACGTGTACCAAGATTCTTCATGATATCACAATTTTTACTCAAGTTACAGCTTGCACCGACGGACGGACGGACGGACAGACAGACATCCGGATTTCAACTCTACTCGTCACCCTGATCACTTTGGTTTATATAACCCTATATCTGACTCTTTTAGTTTTAGGACTTACAAACAACCGTTATGTGAACAAAACTATAATACTCTCCTTAGCAACTTTGTTGCGAGAGTATAAAAATATACCTTTGCAATTAGCGGAATTTATGTAAATACGAAATCATATTGAAATGCTTACTTCACTTGGAATTAGCATTTGTGATTTCTGGCTCATGAGAGATAAATTGTATGGCGTAATGGAAGAAATTGAATTTTTTCATAACTGTTTAACTATTATTTCATAGGTTCCAGAGTTTTATTTGTTAGGTTAGTTTTATTTGAAATGTTCTGAAGCTTTATAATACAAACAATGAAAAATATACTTCTTAGGAAATAGGCAAAAAATCGGAAATTTCAAAGGAAACCCAAAGTGCTATTGCTGCACTTTTAAAAGATGGAGTAGCGAAAATTGTGCAGCCATTCAGATGTGGCACCGTTGGTCGCACAAGTATGCAGCAAAATGCTGCACAAAATGGGAAAATGTTTGAGCGCATTCGACGTAAAGCAATGAGGCTCGCTCTGGAATTGCGCACAAACCAGCTAGAGAAATCACAAAGGAGCTTAATGATGGCCATGTGAAAATTTCGCAAAGAACAGTTGAAGGAATCTTTTCAGAAAAAACCTAAAATACCGCCGTCCAGCAAAGAAATCAAATCTGACCAAGAAAATGAAAAATCAACGAGTAATAAGGGTCAGACTCCATCAGAACTATACAAAGGTGGATTGGGACAAGGTAAACATTAAAAGTTATGAACGACCCCCGAAAGTCCTCCATTCAAAGTAACCCTGTGTTTTAACATGATTTTCTCCTTAACAAATATTATCTTTACGACGAATGCCGGTTAGAAGCAGTAGCCATTCAATTGGTGCGACGTAGACAGTGTGAACGTTATGTGGAGAACTGCATTAAAAACACGGTAAAATATCTTCCCAATGTAATGATTTAGAGCTGCATATCTGTGGAAGGTCATGAACCAATTTATTTTGTTGAGGGAACGATGAATAGTGAGCAGTACACCAATATTCTTCAAGATGTTTTTGTACTATATTTAGCAACACCTAACCCTCCAGCAGCCCAATACACATATACGCACCATGGGGTGCCTTGCCACACCTCCCGACGAACGACTGATGTCCTTCACAACTTGGATATCAATATATTACCTTGGACGGCCAATTAACCCTACCTAAATCCCACCGAAAAATGGTGGACGTCCCTTAAATCGAAGGAGTATTCCCGAAGAAATCCCACAATAGCCACACTCAAAGGATGTGTGCCTAAATGATTCAGAATTAAAAATAATGATGAAGATTTGTTTAAATAGTATGCCTCAAACAGTGAAGGCTGTTAATAAAAAAAGGTTTGCCAAGCAAATACTAAAAAAATTTACGTTTTTCTCAATTTTAAGAAAAAATTATATTTCTAATAAATATTATACATAAAATTGCTTTCACATATCATAATGGTTTTTGTTTAATTGACTCTGAACGCAAAATTATATGAATAATTCTCCGTGCTTCTAATGAGTTGGCTTGGTACTGTATTACTTTCCCGACAAACCCTATATTTATCGAAATTTTTATCTTAGTAAGCTCAAGCTCAAATCCCTTACCGACTAGGAGAAGTAAGAGACTGTGGCCCAAAAGGAGGGATCTATTACCTAAATGAAAACCATCACTTTAATAATGAGTATGTCTGGAACAAGAGTTGATGGATGGTTTTCAAAAATGAACTGATTTTGCAAATTCCCTCTCAAGCCTTGACACTTCCCAGGGGACAGCCTTTCCTCTGCAACCAGTTTCATACAAGTATATTAGTTTATTGAAAATTTCAATTAGCTAGTCGTTCGTGCTTCCAATATTATGACTTGTTATTTTACAAAATATTTAAAATTCATTCCAAATAATATTTACCTTATAAATAACATGTGAACATGTGCAAGCATTTAAACATTCCATGCTGATTCTAGAAAGTAATATTTCCATTAAAATCATTGGCATATAAATATCGTAATATTTAAACACCATATGTATTTTTATACTGTCGCAACAAAGTTGCTAAGGAGAGTATTATAGTTTTGTTCACATAACGGTTGTTTGTAAGTCCTAAAACTAAAAGAGTCAGATATAGGGTTATATAAACCAAAGTGATCAGGGTGACGAGTAGAGTTGAAATCCGGATGTCTGTCTGTCCGTCCGTCCGTCCGTCGGTGCAAGCTGTAACTTGAGTAAAAATTGTGATATCATGATGAATCTTGGAGCACGTATTTCTTGGCTCCATAAGAAGGTTAAGTTCGAAGATGGGCAAAATCGGCCCACTGCCACGCCCACAAAATGGCGAAAACCGAAAAACTATAAAGTGTCATAACTAAGCCATAAATAAAGATATTAAAGTGAAATTTGACACAAAGGATCGCATTAGGGAGGGGCATGATTGGACGTAATTTTTTTGGAAAAGTGGACGTGGCCCCGCACCCTACTAAGTTCTTTTACATATCTCGGAAACTACTATAGCTATGTCAACCAAACTCTATACAGTCGTTTCCGTCAGGCATTTTCATATACAGTTCAAAAATAGAAGAAATCGGATGATAACCACGCCCACCTCCTATACAAAGGTTATGTTGAAAATCACTAAAAGTGCGTTAACCGACTTACAAAAAACGTCAGAAACACTAAATTTTACGGAAGAAATGGCAGAAGGAAGCTGCACCCAGGCTTTTTTTAAATTTAAAATGGGCGTGGCGTCGCCCACTTATGGACCAAAAACCATATCTCAGGAACTACTTCACCGATTTCAATGAAATTCGGTATATAATATTTTCCTAACACCCTGATGACATGTACGAAATATGGGTGAAATCGGTTCACAACCACGCCTTCTTCTAATATAACGCTATTTTGAATTCCATCTGATGCCTTCTCTGTATAATATACTTTAGGAACCAATGATGATAGCGGAAAAAAACTTCACACAAATACGGTATTTTAAAAATACATATGTATGTAAATGACGGATAATGAAATCTCGTTTATCACTTTATAATGCGAGAGTATAAAATGTTCGGTGACACCCGAACTTAGCCCTTCCTTACTTGTTCCAATTTGGAATTATCTTGAAAAACAACATATAAACCACTGTTATAAAAATCAGCAGTGCGATTGTCAATTGGTACTTTTTGGTACGTTGCTAACGGCAGCATTTCACTCAAACAAACGTGTAAGTGTCGAAGCATGCACCAGAAAAACAATTGTGCTTACATATTTATTTTTTTCTGAAACTCATGCTTTGAATTTTTGGAATCAAATGAAAAAAGGTTTGTTGGATTAAAAGTGCCAATTTACGAGCATCTGAGGTTTTAGCGTCACTTTTTCCAGCATTTGTACTGAATTTTTTTGAAGCATACTTGTATTATGAGAACGGAAAAATAAATAGCCAAGGGATGTTAAAAAAATTGTTTAAAAAATGTTTTAAAGGGAGCAATAAGTGAAATAGAATCGAATCAGGACTTAAGTGTTTCATTTGGGAGACATGTACGAACTTGAGAGAGCAGTAAAATATATAAAATATATACTTTCCTATCTGGATGGTGGCCCAAGGTTTTTGTACTATTCATTTCCACTCCTTTGAAGAGACGACTCCATCCGCCCTACTGCAGTTAAACACACTAATTTGGAGTCGACAAGTTTAGCGGTTTTGCTAAACGTTTGTGCTTCTCCTTTCTCACTGAGAAAGCCTTATATCTCTGCAAATATTTCTCTTCACCTCATATAGGGCTTCGAGCGATCCCGCTTTGTGTTCATCTCCGCCACTCAGCCTTACTTATCCCTTTTCTTTTCGTCTGTTAGAACTATAGCTGCTCTACGTTTAAATAATAGAGCACGGTACAAAACTCGAAAATATTTGTACTACTTTTTTCTACATTATACTCCGACTCTGGACCCACTCCCTATTTGTCCGCCCATTTTCCACCCGCAGATGCCCTTTCCAAATTGTACCACATTGTATTTTACTTTGTCGTTTAGTTATAGAACTTTATAGGTTTCCTTTAGCAAAATTTTATGGGCGTGACAGAAATTTTTTTGCACTATAATGCCAAGGAACAGTTGTATGTGTTTTATTGAGATTCAAGCTATCACTTGTGTAGACGAACCATTCATATAAATGGGACTCTATATATATATCGATAAGTTTTATGTGTTACACACAACTATTAAGTGATCGAAGCTATTTTACTCTATGCGACATGTTGTGATAGTATAAAGTTAATTAAAGAGACAGATTTATTATACATGTATTCCAAAAAATAAATAAAATAGCGCAGTTTTTATTTTGCGGTAAAACCTTTCAGAGCTCCAGTTATATGGTACTTGAGTCGACATGCTTCACACACAAACAAATCATAACTCCATTTACTTCAAATCTTCTATTGAACTTTATAGCTCACTCACACATAGTTTCACAAAACTTTTATCAAAGGGTTATCTACTCAATCATAGCACTCACACGTATGTATGTTATATATTATCCATTTATCATTGGCACATAGACTCAAGGCACAAGCAAATTGTGTGTGTGTGTGTGTTTGCATAAAATTACATTGCTCATACGCCATGTTGAGCCCGTATAATTAGGACTTTCATTTGCAGCAATTTGACTGCTTTGTAAACATATTTTGTTAGCCATTTCCAATATTTGAACCGACTGCGTCTTTAACACCCACATATAATTTTTTTGGATGAACATTTCCGCTTGTTTGTGTCTGTAGGCTTTAAATCCTATAAATTGCCTTTAAATACAATGTTTAGTATATAAGAACATATTTGTTGAAAGAAAATTTGTATTTTGTTATTTATAACGATGCTTATAATGATATTTTTATTGGTGTTGATGATGCTTGTGATATCAGAGGTTTTAATTTCATTATATTTACTACGACAACATATACTACATATTTTCTTTAAAATCCGAAATTAAAGGCGTCATGAATAGACTTTAATATCATTGTGATAAATGGTTTGGTAAAAGGTTTCTTCTTTACCACAAAATAGAATTTTGCATCCAAATTTTGGGTTGTACGTATTTCAGGGTGACGAATTTGTAAGTAAATTTTTTTTATTGTCCGTTATCGCATTGGTATCCAATAATACAATATAATTCTCTAATTTAAAAGTAACAGGTAACGTGTTACAAATTTAAATAAGCTCCAAAGGAAAAACTCTTTGCTTCATTCAGGTTGATAGGTTAATGGAAATTTTTTGATTTATTTTTTAAGAATTGTGTTTAGATCATCTTCACAAAGGGGTATAATTTTAAAGATTTTTTAAATTCGTTTCTTAGGTTATTTATTCACCATCCGCAGCTTTAACATTACAATCAATTCCTTGTTAGTATAGTTACTTGCATGTTGCTATGTACTTTTATTGAGACACACCTCTACATATGTATGTATCTGCCGGTATTGTTTGGATTGAAATCGAAGTGCAATAAGGTTAAGAGTAAAATGTAACGGGAAGCAAATGAAAAGATGTTTCCCATGGAATTACCACAGATGTTTGCAAAGCAGAATGGCATACCAATGTATATATGTTCAAATGTATGAACTATGCCGATAAAATCAGATTTGCTTGGAGTTTTATTAACTCACCTGCATGCCAGCTGCAAATAAATCAACTAAATGGCCATCTTAATTCTGCTTGCGTACCAGGTGAATATGATTATAGTAGAAACATATTGATGAAGCAATTTGCAATCGAAGCGATTTGTTTTTCCTACTTCAAATTCGTATTAACTGTTAACTGCGAGGGTGTGAGATTGATTATTTTTTTACAAACGTATGATAAAATTATTTCGAATAGTGTTTTCTGCGAAATGTGCTTTAGCTATAGAACTAAAATCACTCAAAATCTCTTATTAAATTTTACGTCGACCAACTGTCCATATAGCTTGTTGGAATTCGGACAATAATATAATAGTTACAAAAAGGACAACAGTCATATAACGGTTGTTTGTAATACTTGAAGCTGATCGATCCGAGGCGTTCCTTACTTGCTTATGTGTATAATTAAATTTAAATGGTTTTTTTAATAAAATGTTTTTCACAAAATACTTTCATATCTTTGTCTTAACGGAATGAGACATTTTTGTTAACCATCTAATAGGAATTCTAATTTGAGCAATAATTTCGTTTCGTCTGTTTGCTAGAGGTGACAAAGAACTTTATTCGAAAATGCTTTACTTTTGATGTGACCTCTACTTAAAGCTTGTGGCATAGTATTACTACTATGAGCAAAAATTTGTAAACAAAAGCTTTAAACTTGGCAACTTATTCTTCACAATCTATGTCGCCCCTCAAAGTAATTCCCTTGGCACCATCACACATCTGCCAACGCTTTTTCCAGTTCTCGAAATAGTTGGTAAAGTCAATTTCAGGACTAGCCTTCAAAGCTCGTAGTGATTCACGTTTAAATTGACGCTTCAATTGACTCAAAACGGCTGCCCCGGAGCGGTCGTTTGCGTTTGCCGGTAAGATTTCTGACTATTAATCCTGGATTCTCATAAAAAAATTGTGATCTTTTAAAAATATATATATTTGAATTCAGAGTTCATTTTTTAAATAAGTAACTACTTTTAAATTTTTACGATTTCATTTACATATCTCGCATTCGAATACGTCTTTTGACTACATACTATGTATTGGACTTGGAGGAATTTGCCACACATCAATCAACCGAAAGGCAAATCAATAATAAGTGAATGCAGCGCTTCACCAAAGAAACTGAATACCAGACAACGAATTATAATTCATCAAAGTCCGTAATGGCATTCTGATTTATTGTGAGCCATAAATATCCATCATTACGATTTTGTTAACGTGAAATCTTTAAGATAATCAGAAAATATATCACGATTGTGGTCAATGATTAGAGAAGGGTATTTCAAATAATAGGTTGTCAAAAAAAGTCTTGTGGTATTTTCGCTAGTTGGCGCTGAAAGCGCGTAGTTCTAGTTTTATTCGTCGCATCGGGTCATGCTATACCTTTTTGGAAAGCTCATTTCACGCGCTAACACGTGTTTGATTGATTTCTTTTAAGTCGTTCGTGAGTTGTAGCGTCGCAAACATGGAGCAAAATAAATAGAAAATACGGCATATTTTACAGTACTACTACGATTAAGGCAAAAATGCATCTCAAGCCGTCAATAAAATTTGTGTAGTTTATGGACCCGATACAGTTTCCATTTCCACCGCACAACGATGGTTTCAACGTTTTCGTTCTGGTGTAGAGGTGGTCGAAGATGCGCCACGCTCAGGCCTTCCGGAGCTGAATTGGTCGAAAGAGACCGGCATAGTAGCAGCCGTAGCATCGGTCAAGAGCTGGGCATGAGTCATCAAAAATTCATTTCAATTTCAATAAAAAAAAAAAATCAATAAATATACCGCAAGACTTTTTTGACAAACCATTATACTTACATTTTCCAATTACTATCGCTATACATTTAAGTTAGTCAAGTTTAATCAAGTGAATTAATGGCTTACGAAAGTATAATAATTTAACTTTTTCAAAAGCAATTAATTTATTCCTTATTTACGAAATACACTATTCTGAGTAATTTTTATAAATATATCATTGGGACAAATGTACAATTCTTCGAAAACAGAAATTAAATATTTTGGCAAAATTTCTCTTATTTGCGAACTTAAATGTATTCTTCAAACTAATGTTATTTTTCAATAAATTTGTTACAAAGTTATAGTACTGTTCCCCTATTAGCGTTTCTGAAAAGTTTGTACTTGGTAAAATAGACAGACAATAGACCTCTTCATTTTAGCAATTTTGCAAATTCTAGAGTGTTATCTAATTAATTTTGCCTGAAACTTTCGTTGTGTTTTTTTTTTTTTTAAATCTCTAAAATATCCATTTTAGTTCATATCAACAATTGTTGCAAATTTTTCTCTAAGGAATACCCTAATACTATTATATAAAATTAAAGCTACGCCAGTTTACAATTTCAATTTTTTTGGAATTAAGGCCGTTTTCTTATTGTCTGGTTTATAACCATTTGTCAGTTAAGTTTTGGTTGAAATAAAGGTACTTAGCCTAAAGAAGGAGTCTTGATTAAGTTAACCCAGCTCGAGACCAACGGTCTGATACACTTAGTCCAGACCAATGGTGCTTGGCTAGGCCAAGTGGTGTTTACATACATTTGTATGGAAATATGTGTTGTATTTACGCTCATATATGTACAATATGTTGAAATCAAATTGACTGCCTTGTTCACGCTTGGCGTGGCAATAGCGTTCACAAAAAATGTAACATTTTAAGAAAAATTATATTTTTCTTAACCTTTAAAACGCTCTAGCGGCTAAAGTATTTGACCGAGATAAACATACAAACCAATTAGGACATTTAACGAACATGAAAACAGATAAATCAACCGTGCGAAGTGATAGAAACATACCAAAGTTCATATATTTTCATACAAAATATATGGGGTCTAGCCAAGCACCATTGGTGCACTAAGGTGTAATATTATAATATCCTTTTTTCGTCCTTTTCGATACGATATCCTTGAATTTTTATCTGAATTCTTTAGACAATAAAATTCTAGGAAGCTACCTGGAAGCGCAAGTCGTTTGCTACACTCTAAATATATTTAAATAACATTTAAAAACAAAATATGCCTGGCCAGACCCGAGGGTCTCGATGAGGGTTAACTAGAATTTAACTGACATATAGCGTAGTAAATGGTGGAAAGTCAACTCACCGCTTTATATGCGATGCGTGGCACACGTAATCCACTTAAGTAAGTGGCTACATGTGTGCTAACATTTATCCCAAATAAAAATTATGTTAAGACACTAAGGCACGTGACTTGTATATATGGTGTATATTTTTATTTATATAAATAATTATTTATTGCCACGACTACTCCTCAAATATCAATATAGTCTTTCGAATAAATTAATATTGTGATCGAAATTTAGTAAAACAATTTAATAACGCGTAACTATGCACGTGGACTACAGTTGTGTTATAACACTATATAATAGCTTAATAGAAAATATTTGCAACAAAAACGATGAAACTAATATTGAAATAATAAAAAATATTATCATTGTCTTTATTGAAATTACATATAATCATCAAATTATTCATTCAATTTTATTGTCCCAAGCACTTTATAGCAAAAACCAAATTGAAAGACCTGAGTTAGTACATCGGTGCACAGAAGGGCTCATTTTACTATTTATTACATTAAGTACGTGTTTGGTAAATTATGAAATATTTTTCAATTATTAAAAAGCAACAAGAACAAAAATGAACTACAGATTGACCCATTCATGAGTTTTATAAAAAATATTATACCAAGTATTTCCCTACGACTAGCGAGTGTAGAGAGATTTACAAGTTTTAAACGGTTAGTACATATATGGGGGAAGATTTAACCAAAATCCCAATGAAAATGATTTAAAGCAAAAAGTAGAAAGTGTTGTTGAACGGGCTCTAACTTCTCCAAATGGACTTGATAATTAGGGTAGGGAAAAGGTAAATTTATATAGTTTTGATTTTTTTTTTCAAAACCTTAATTAATGTTTCCACCGAGGACACCGCTTCCGCAATTATAGCCGAGTTCACAACAGCACGCCAGTCGTTACTTCTCTTCGAAACGCGACGCCAAATGGAGATTCCAAGTGAAGCCAGGTCCTTCTCCACCTGGTCATTCCACCAGATTGAAGGTCTTCCTCTTCCTCTGCTTCCCCCGGCGAGTACAGCGTCGATTACATTCAGATCTGGAGTGTCTTCGTCCATTCAGTCGACATGACCTAGCCAGCGTAGCCGTTGACTTTAAATTCACTGAACTATGTCAATGCCGTCGTATATCTCATATAGCTATCGTTCCATCGAATGCGATACTCGTCGTGGCCAATGCGTAAAGGACCATAAATCATCCGCAGAACCTTTCTCTTGAAAACGCGTATCATTGACTTATCAGATGTTGTTATCGTCCATGCCTCTGCACCATATAGTAGCACGGGAATAATGAGTGACTTACAGAGTTGTTTTTTTGTTCGTCGAGAGAGGATTTTAATTCTCAATTGCTTACTTATGTAGTCCGAAGTAGCACCTGTTGGCAAGAGTTATTTTGCATTGGATTTCGAGACGGACCTTGTTGATGGTATTAATAATGGTTCCAAAATAGATGAAATCATCTACGACTTCGAAGTTATGACTGTCAACAGTGACGTGGGAAATTAGTCGCGACGACTGTTTATTTGATGGCAAAAGATATTTCGTCTTGCTCTCATTTACTGCCCGATCCATTTGCTTTGCTTCCTAATTCAGTCTGGAGAAAATAGAACTAACGGTGTTGAGGCCAATGATATCAATATCATCGGCAAACGCCAGCAGTTGTACACTCTTACGAGTATAGAAGATTCTACCTGCTCGATTAACAGATTGAAGAAGTTTCATGAAAGGAAGTCGCCTTATCGCTTGGTGAAGTCCTTCCCGATTCTAGCGAAGCTGTTCGTATTGCTCAACGTCAGTTTACACAGCCGTATTAGTTTTGCGGGGATACCAAATCCGCACTCCGAGGCTGTCGATTAGTTTTCATTGGTAGTGTTTTTACGTGGTGGGTCCGAAACCCAACGCACAACCTTGTTGGCTTAATTTCTGTTCTCATTTGGTTTTCAATAAATTAAAAGAATCTCATTATTTCTAAAAAAACCCCAATTTTTCTTTTGGTCATAATTAGACAGAACAAGCAGTGGTACACTCTAATTTCTCGTCGACGCTATGGGCTGCCTAGCTCTGCGGATGTTTTGTAGGTAAGATTTTAAATTTTTAAGCTCTTGCAACTTGTTGCTATATACATAGTACCACCTAAAAATATTCGGGTTAGATATATGGTAGGGTAATATTTATAAAAGTTCAGGATGATGAGACCAGTTGAAATCCGAATGACTATCTGTCCTTCAGTCTGCCTGTACAAACGATAACTTGAGTAAAGATTGAGATATCATAACGAAACCTGGTACACGGTTTCACTGCTAAGCTCATAAAATGACATTAAGCGAAAACCCATAAAGAGACATAACTGAGACCAAATTAAAATACAAAACATTAGTTTGGTACGTGTGGCAGTGGAAAATTTTGAAAAAGTGGCCGTGGCTCCGCTCCTCAAAGGATTTAATGTACACATAAATCTTATGATAATTAATGGGAAAATGCATGATATCGGACTACAACCACGCTTACTTCCCATATAACACAACCCCTAGGTACTGAATAGTTGGACCCCAGTAATGGGGTATCTGAAGCATTCATCGGCCTTGGTAAATTTGACTCTATGAAATTCAGCGCGGCGAAGAGTATTGAAAACCACATAACACCACTTTTTAATATCAACAGCAATTTCAGCAAATAAGATCGTTTAATATAGAGACATTTAATTTTCTCATTTCTTTTAAGATTCCGCCGCTTTAATCCACTTCAACTCTTCAATTCCCATGTCCAAGTTAGTAAAAATAATATTATCTCTTTATATAAAACAGTTTGGGTACATTTGGATACAACAAAAAAAAATATAAAAATATGTAACCTACCCCTATTTTTTTTTATGGGGCTGTCACCTACAGGTGACACTGGGCATTGGGCAATGAAAACTCCAAAAGACAGGCGTTTTTTCTTTCGGTAGGAATAAGGCTTCAGTTTTATTATGATAGGTAATCTTTATTTATGTACTTATTACAAAAAAATTAACACTTATTTATTATGAAAGTTGTACCAGCATTTGATGCAAACCAATATTACACTTGGAACACATTTTTCTAGTGCGTTGGTGACAAAATCCGCATCTTCGTTGAGAACAGTCGATTTGCGAGTGATCATCCGCACTTCCTGCAATCCTCACCTCGAAAGGCACTCTCATCTGCACAGGAACACCACAAACGGAATTGCGGGTGGGAGATTTGCCATATTTTTGCAGATAGATAGTTGCCACATTTCGACGGAAATCGCAGTAGGTCCAGTTGTTATCTGAATTTCTTTTGATTAGCCATGCATTTTGGCAACTTGCATCTAAGCCAAAAGCAAAGAGCGGGAACCACCACTTTTGTCGCGAAGAACTAATACTCATGGAGTGAACGTTTTCGTCAAAACGGTCTACTCCACCCATGTACTTATTGTACATATTTATAATGGCTGGGCAATCAACTCTGAATTTTAGCCCGCTTTTTGTCCACAAATCCAATTGATCCACTTTTGTGATGGGATCTAATCCATGGCAGTTGGATGCAATGATGACGATACGCTTATCCTGCCATTTAGGCTGCAATAACCTCCTCCGGAAGCTTTATGACATAGCTTTACCTCTTGCCTCTTTTTTCATATCCTTTGAGTGTGGCAAATTGTGTGTTCTCAGTCGATTTTCCTCCTGAACAGTACCTGTGCTCCCTAACATTGTGCTCTCGCAAATACTTTCTAGCAACGGCAATCCAGTAAAAAAATTATCAAAAATATAAGTTGTAAGGTCCTAACTCAATTGGTAATCTTTGAATAGAGCTCTAAAATAACAGCAGCTCCTAGGCCTAACTCAGACTGCATTTTCAGGCCAGGGCCGGACGCGCCCTGATAAAGCTCACAATTGACCAAATATCCATGTCGTGTAGCTGCTGACCAGAGCTTGTAACCAAATCTTATTGGTTTTCCGTGTATATGTTGCTTGGTACCGTGCCTTCCAAAGTATGGTACTATAGTTTCGTCTATGGAAATGTGTGAAGAACCAGCTTTTTCGAAATTGGCAGTAAAGTTTACATTTAGGTTCGTGAAATATTGTCGAACTTTAGCGAATTTGTCGTTGGGTGGCAAGGATGTACTATCTGAAAGATGAATGTACTGCTGTATTTCAAAAAATCTATTCCGCCTTATACTAGATGCCACTAGTTCATTGTGCGTGTCACTTTTTACTTCCCAGAACATTCGCATGTACTTTAGCGTCAAATATCCCGTAAGTAGCAATATAGCAATGTAAACTCTAATTTCTTCACTAGTCACATTTAGAGTGTGATTTCTCTGCAAAGCATACAAATTGCTCATATCAGTTATGAACTTTACTGTGTCGTCGCTATAGAGCAATTCAAAACATTCGACGGCAGACATCTCCTTCTGAGAGTTCAAGAAGACTTCTTCATCAGAGTCTCCTTTACCGCAAGTAATAAAAGAAGTATTGCTGACATTGCTGTACCATTTCTTTATAGTATTTTCCTTTTTCCTTTTTTTTTCGGTGCTTCTTCCCCTTCTTCTTCCAGATTATCTAAACAATTGTTCCTGAGATGGAGTCTTTTTATTTCTACTTGAGATCGAAGCATGCGACTAGAAAGATGAAGAATATTAGCTTCATTTTCATCCCCACTGTCTTCGTCCGTTACCGCACCATCATCAGGAGGAAATAAAATAATATCGCCTGGGTCGTCCCCGGCCTCCAACTCCTCGGAAATTTCATATAACGTCAACCTGCAATACGTAAACAAGCTATAAAGCAACATCACCGCATAGCAACAAGCCCTATTATAAACAATACTCTTCTTATTATTTACTTATGAATTCAAACAACAGTAAAGTTATTATATTGCCAGTGTCACCTGCACCGGCATATTTCCAAAGTTATAGCAATGATACAAGTTATTTTTATTGTAAAATATATTTGTATTACAGCTTATATATTTGGTTATTATATGTAATAACAAAATAATCAATACTTACGGTCTAGGCATTTTATTTCACTTTATATCGCAAGAAATCACACAAACTCAGACTGTTCAAGTATCGCAAGCAAACAAATGAACGAATTTGACAAATGCCGTTTGGACTAGTGCTGCCAGAAAAAAATAATAATTAGTGTTATTAATAGGCTTTGCTACAATAGTGGCAGAATTTAAAAATTAAATTTCCGTGTGGTAGAAAAAAAATATCAAACTTGTGTCACCTACAGGTGACACTGGGAATTGAAGAGTTAAAGATGCCCTCTCATAGTAGCGATATTAACACTTTACATTTTTTTTATCGAATATCTATCCTACCTCAAGCAAGAAAAGTGCTTGCTTACAATCAAAAAAAATTTTAAGAAGTTATATCTCTTCATAATAAAAATCACATACTTATATGCGCAATATATTACTAACAAGGCAATGGAAGTTTTCGGTTTGATGGCATAGCATTGCCATTTGATTTATGTTTTCCGTCTTCACTTTAGGCAGTTCATTTAAGAAGGTGAAATTTATCATTATCTAAAGGTATCTAAAGGTAAGAATTAGAGTGATTAATGTGGAACTTTTTTAAGATCACGATAATAACAAGAGCATAGAAGGTTAGATCCCCTTCCGGAGGTTTTTGCAGACATTGTGGAGTCATACCAATACTGATACAAATTTTGCTATGGACTGTGTATTATTAATGTGATTGCGAATAAAACCGTGGTCACATTACCTAACTATATGTATCTATATAAGGCGATCAAATTGTAAGTCTAAGATTTATATATTATTTTCTACCTCTTGATGACCTACGTCCTCAATTCGAACTTTTTCATATGAATATAAGTAAAATATTTTAAGGTAATAAATCGTTATTAATACAACAGTTCATTGTGGTTGAACTTACGTAATCTTATCAGCACATTCGCTTGCTTGCACTGACACTGCTATTTGGCTACAAATGATTTCTTGACGCCCAAAGATTTTTGGCTTTGACACAATACGGCTTTCATTCCGCCGGGTTGTAGCTTTTACTTGCTATTTTTTGTTTCGCTTTAGTTGTGTGTTCGTTTTATCAACACGATAGATTGTCAGAATATGTTATGTGCTCTTGAATCATATGTATGTATGTAAATAAATGGCTTCTTATAGCCTCAACCACATGTTCTTATTCTTCGATAAATCATTGAAGTCCATGAGTGTCCTTACTGTGCAAATGTGTAGGTATTTGCTTTGCACCGTAAAGAATTGTACGCCTGGGTAATGAAACTTGTCTTCTACTGTTAAAGGTTCACGTATATATATTATATATTGCGGTAGTGTAAAAATTAAAATTAGTAAGGGTATTCTTGTAAGGCGCAGTCTCTGGGGTTACAACATTTTTGAAAGTGGCGTCAAAAATATTTAGTGGACATATCACAAATACTACTAAATAAACCAGACTTATGGAACAATTGTATTTAGCATATAATTATCTCATATATAAAAATAAATTGGAGTTTTTGTCTATTCGCTATAGCTGACTAAACCGTTGCATGAAATGAAAAATAGCCTGAACCACTTTGAACCAATGAGGATGGTTTGTAAAATTTGGAAAATGTTATTTTTTAACCGACTTACGGGTGTAAATTAAAGAAAAATCATTACATGTTAATAACAGAGAATGTTAAATTTAGACAGAGAATGTTATTTAACATTTAGCTTAACTGTAACACACCGATAAGGGCAAGAAAATTTTCAGAATTTTCGAGGAAAATATACAATACCAAGTGAAACATGTGTCTCTTTGTTTCCTTTTTTTAACAACAGTTAGAATAGATGGAATAAATTTTACAAAAAAAGTTAAAATTGTTTAATTATTTTCAATATTAAATTAAATACATGAACTTACAATATAAGACGGCACCAAAACAAAGACTTAAGCGCAACATTGTCGTGTCAAGTGCAATTTTATCTGTTTTTATGATTAATTGGATTTTGTTTATATTATTATACAAACGTATAATTCATGTTTCAAAATGACTTCGATTGGTGCGACCAATGTTATTCGTGATAACTTCACACCAACTTTTAAGGTAATTTCGACCTTTTAAGGCAACTGAAATCCATTCTGATGAAAATGAATACGAGTATTACGTACTTTGCAAAAATAATGTCCTCTATTTTGATTCAAGACCAGATTTACAATAGAGTAGGCTCATTATTGCCATTCGCTGATGAAAACTATCAATTTTTGAAAATTTATTTTATTGGGAATTGCAATATTGAAGTCATTATAAAAATTCATGTTTTTGGTGCGGTACGTTGTTGAATATACTCTGTGGAGTAGCAGAAACGCGGTTTGCCTCATGCTCATATTTTGATTTGGTTGGTGAAAAAAATAACATCAGATGAAGTTGATGATGTCATTTCGGCAAAAGTTCCCGATGCAAAGACAGATCCTGAATGGTTCAATGTCGTTGTTAAAAACATGATACATGGCCCGTGTGTAGAGTTTAATGTTCATTCGCCATGCATGGTTGATGGGAAGTGTACGAAACGATATGCAAAAGCTCTGGTTTCACACAATGTTACTGGGAATGACGGTTATCCGTTATATCGTCGCCGATCAACTGAAGATAATGGTAGATCAACAGTGATTAAAGCAAGGAATCGAAGGGGGCGGCAAAACAATATTCGCTGTTTTTTAATATTCAGAAAAATACTTCAACAATTTTTTTTACAAAATGTATTATAAAAGATAAAGAGTTGTACACTCACAATGTAACAATCTGAATAACAATGAAAAATATTAATTTTTACTCGAATACTCTTCAGTTTTTGAATTTGTCTTATATCTTTCTTAGAAATAGTGATAGAATAGAATAGTTCACTCTCACAGTTACCCTATGCTTTGAATGTAACAAATACTTTTATTTCTCCAAATTTTCAAAAATGGTATTTAAAAACTCCAATTCGGGCAAAAATTCCTGCAAATTGTGTCAAAAGTGTACAAGATATAGGGCGAAAATGGTTTTTTTCTATGGTTTTATTCTTGTAAATTTACTAACAATTTCCTCAAAAACCGTATTGTGAGAATTTTGAAACTTCAGAATTTTCGTGGCTTCTGGTTCCTAAATTCTATATCTACTTAATATCGAAGATACTTTGTAAAAATTCACTTTTGTTCGAACCACCTCATGAAACTTGTAGTTAGATAGATAAAGGGGGGCGGCAGAACATCCTTGACCCCGGACGCCCGAAGTTGTAGCTACGCCACTGATCCGATCTGAACAATTTTTGCGGATATTATATTGTTACCTTAAGCAGTAATTCATACCCAATTTCGTGAAGATATATTGTCAAATGATGAAGTTTCCCATGCAGGCATTTGATTCCGATCATTCAGTTTGCAAGGCAGCTATGTGTTATAGTTAACCGATCTGAACTATTTCTGCGGAGATTACATTGTTCCCTTAGGAAATAATCTATACCAAATTTGGTGAATATATCTTGTTAAATGTGAAAGTTTTCCATATAAGAACTTGATTCCGATCGTTCAGTTTCTATGGCAGCTATATGTTATAGTGGTCCGATATCGGCAGTTCCGACAAATGAGCAGCTTCTTGAAGAGAAAATGCCGTTTGCAAAATTTCAAATGGATATCTTAAAAACTGAGGGACTAGTTCGTATATATACAGACAGACAGACAGACGGACATGGCTAAATCAAATCAGCTCAACATACTGATCATTTACATATACACTTTATAGGGTCTCCGACGCTTCCTTCTGAATGTTACAAACTTCGTGGCTAACTTAATATACCCTGTTCAGGGTGTAAATATTATACCTTTACCATTCGTCAGAATCCGCTGGAGGGATATTTTTGATTTTTTCCTATTTTGGAACATAAACGTTAACTGTATTTTTAATCGCCATTTTATTAGAAAAAGAGCTGACCATACATAAAAGTAGTCTTAATAGCTAGACATAATGTCAATTTTTAGATATTCACAGTTATTCTGTGGGCAACTAAATATTTTGCAGTAAGGAGTAAGCTTGCTTGATCGAAATATTCAATCATCACTTAAATATTGACTAACCACTGTACTTCGTCGGTAAAATTTAAAAAAATATGAGAGTATAAAATAGGCAGAAAGTGCTGATAATTTTAGGCGGATGTAAATTTAATCATTTCTTCCAATATTTCATGAGGGATATATAATTTTCCATTGGAATTAAAAATAAAAACCTTGCGAAATGATTATGGTAACTTGTTCAAGTATATGGAGTCTTACTTTCTCAAGACTCTAGAGAAAGAAGAAAAAAAAAGAACAGTGTACATATAACATATAGTACATTTAAATGATTAGCCATTCACACGTCAGGGCAGAGAAGGATGATTGGTGAAAAACAAGTCCCATTTTTTTATACTCATGCAAATTTTGCTACAGAATATAATACAAGCAGTTTTGTTCACCTAACGGTTTTATGTATTATACTTTGTCGCAATATTTTGCAAGAATATAATAAGGCTCCCGAATTCTCTTAAATTGATTCACCCCTTGAACCCCCCTTGCAACTTGATTAAATTTGCTATCAAAACCGTGAAAATTGCATCTATGTACATACATAACTACCAAAATAACCACAACAAACCGTTTCAGGATCTTATCAGCCGAAAATCACATTGACATTCGCTTAGGTGTCGGCAACATGTGTCTGTGTGTAAGAGTGTATGCCGTGGCGTAACGTGACAAATCATGCGTCATTAAACGCACGAGGAGGAAAAAAGTGACATTGATGTGCCGTAGGCTTATGAAGACAATATAAAGTAAACAAAACCGCCAGTGTGAGAGAGTCGTTTAATCAACGCAAATATTCTTAAATTAATTGTTTTGCGACTACAAATTCAATAACGTGCGAAAATTTAATAATTTTTAATTATTTGGTGTGGAATTTATAGCAATTAGAAGAGTTTGATCCAGAAGTTATTACAAAATGTAGAATAAAGAATGCCAGAATTAGTTAGTGGTGACACCTATGCACTTGTGGGTCATAATAGGTCAGGCGATTTAATATTTATTTACAGAAATGCAAATTAGTTTGGGTTAGCAAAGCTTCAACACGGAAATTAGTGCTAAAGTGGTATAGATCAACACATATGTAAATATTCAGAATGTAAACAAAATTCAGTATTGACAGCTGGCTTTTGTGGACAGTGGAAACCGTCTACATATTTCTGCTTACAGTTATAAGCGTTTTTAGAGACAATATTTTTATTCCCACAAATGTAATATATGTTACAAACTAAATATAAATAAGGTTAAATTAAACAAATATAATATTTTTTAAGATTACTATTATTTAATTTTGATAACTGCAGTTTATTTTTTAAGACTGATATGTGCGTCTCCAAGACATTTCAGTTAATTTAGCAGTCTATTTAATGCAAGTATTTGCTAATTAAGTTTAGTAATTAATCGAAAGAAAAAAACTATAGAGAAAACTAATAAGTATTTAATAGTGAATTTATTAATTTATAAAGTGTTTTCAAACATTGTTTGTTATAGCTGGTAAATTTCTATATGAACAGACATACGAACAACTTTTTTTGGTTGAGGGAAGTTTACTGAAAAATTATCCCTCCTTAACATACTTCATTTTTTAAAAAATAAAATTTTTTATATAAATAAACAAATCAGAAAGCCAAAAAACAAAGCAAGTAATGGCATATATAAAATAGGTTAAAACTTAGGTGGGCTTGCACTCAAGTGATTAAGAAATTTCGACTCAGAACTATACTGATGCGTTATTGACTATTGAAAATGTCTGACGATGCGGACCAGACAGCATTTTGAATTTAACTCAATATCATTGGCCTCAACAACCGCACCGTTAGTTTTGCTTTCTCAAACATGGATAAGGCAGCGAAGACATGGGTCTGGTAGTAAACGAAGGTCATCAAAAAAACAACCGACGCATTCGCAACTTGGCTCCCATGTCACTGTTGACAGATATAACTTGAAGTTGTAGATAATTTCGTCTACCTGGGAATCAGCATTAACAGGAACAACAATGTCGGCCTGGAAATCTAACGCAGACTAACTCTTGCCAACACATGTTACTTTGGACTGAGTAGGCAATTGTCCGTCCTGCTATATGGGCAGAGGCATAGACGATAACAACATCTGATGAGGTGACGTTACGAGTTTTAATGAGGAAGATTTATGGCCCATTGCGTCGATGGAACGATGAGCTGTATGAGATATACGACGACATTGACATAGTTCAGCGAATTAAAAGACAGCGGCTCCGCTGGCTAGATCATGTCGTCCGAATGGACGAAAACGCACTAGCTCTGAACGTATTCGACGCAGCACCCACCGTGGGAAGCAAAGGCTGAGGACGATCTTCTCTCCGTTGGTAAGACCAGACAGAGAACGACCTGATTTCGCTTGGAATATCCAATTGGCGCCCAAACAGCGAAAAGGAAGAACTACTTGAACGGTGTTGACAATTCGGTTATAACCGCGTAAGCGGAATTTACGTCAATAAAGTATCTCCATTTATGAAAGCAATACTCTTTTTCTCATTGATATTATCATAAGGTAGAAAGTCAACGAGACGGAAAACTGAGCTGGTGCAAGAGCATTAACGAAAAAGTAGTAGGGTTATTACAATAGTCGATGAATTGGACATATTTTCGGCAACTCTACACAGCATAGCACAATTGCTCCCTCCATTTAGTCAAAGTAACTTTTTGTTTACTGGGGCCCTTGACCAATGCGTTTTGTTTATTGTTTATTTAACTAATAGCCTCCGTAGTATATATAGACATTGTCCATTCAACTTAAACATCTAAAGTTAACGCAAATAGCAGTGAGTATTTAAAATATCTGTCGCTTTTGTTGCTTTGTTAATTTTTTTTTATGTTTTCACCAAAAAGGCGCAAACTTGTCAAAGAGCAAAAAGCGGGGGTGAAAGCTAGTTATTGTTCGTTGTTTACAGCCACGTTGCTCACTTTTTAAAACAGTAAACATAATACTTTGTTGTACAACTACAAATAACAATACTTTTAAATATTTGGAAACATTTTTAACAGCCTTTTCATAAGCGTAGCTCTTGATATTCGCCGCAATGCGAATACGAGTACCAAAGCAAACAAATAAGCACATTTTATGTTTGAATCACTTTCTTTAAGTATATTATTGGCTAAAGAATACTTGACCTTTTCAATCTTGATTTTTTTGGATTTTAACCCAAATATCCCAAATATATAATTTTTAGAGGCCTTAAATAATAAAAAAACCCAGTAGTGAAGGGATAAGTTCTCTCGAAGTTTGGATAAAAGTCAGGGAAATACTCTCAAATATTAACAAAACTTTATAGTAAGAAATAACCACTTGTAGGGTCAAAGTCCGCCGAATACTTATTTAAACTATACACTGCACGCATTGGCCAATATGTGCAACAAAAAGTCAAGTGGAAGTTCAATAATCATTATATATAATGATATTAAGTACATTTCAAAACTTTTTTGAGGATTTTATTCAAGCTTACTTGAATTCTTGCAAATCGTTTTATATGTGGAATATGTTAAAATAAAAATTTATATACTAATATTTATGCTGGGAATTCGAGCGCTTTATTTATCATTATAAATTTTTTGCATAAAGTTGAAAACAACGTTAGAGTTCCAGTTGCTTTCTTTTGTATTCACTCGAGTAAGTTCTTGACAAAAGATTCCCACATTAATTAATGATTTTTACTAGCTGTAGATAAACGTTAACGATGAGTTAGAGATATCAGTAATGGAAATTGCAAAGTTCAGTAGCGAAGTAAGTCCAAGCCTATAAAGTTGCATATTCATAAGTAACTGAACGCCAAAAAGTGTCAAACTAAATGAAAAGAAATGCCTTGAAGTTATGCACTGAGTATTATATAGTACATAAGTGAAATAAATGAAAGCGCCCGTAAATGGTGGCTCAGCGAAATTCCTTAATGTAAGAAGCAAAACTTTACTAAAAGCTTTACGTTAAAGTTAACTAACTATCAATGGTGTATAACGGGCGATCCAAGTACAGGTAGCCTTTTTTTGACAGATCACGCGTGAGTTGTGTTAAGCTGTCTTGTCATTTTTCTTCAGTATTGTTTAGCAATTCATCATGGAAAGACACGTTCTGTAGAGAATATGTTTCACGCGCTTTACTTAAATTATGGTCAACATAGTCGGCTTACTGAGCGTACTATTCGCAACACCATAACCTAGTGAAGAAAGTATAGCAGCGGGGAGTCTATTCGGCGCCGTTCGCAACAACACGGACTGACGTATAAAACGACATGGCGCATTTCACGTCGAGATCTTAATTTGAAAAGGAACAAAATACAGCTTTTTCAAGAACTGAAAGCGCTCGACGTTTTCGAGCCAAATTTTGTTCAGCAATAAGGCCAATTTCTGGCTCAATGGCTGGTCAGTTGTCACCTTCAAAGTACCTTGTCTGATGATTTCCAAGCACCATATCCTTAAATTTTTAAAAACTTTAATCAAATAAAAGGTCGTTCAGAAAGAGAAATGTCTTCAAAGATCTTTCGTCTTTAAATTCTTTGTTGCACTCGTAGGTTTGTGTATTTAATTGGGTCAGAAATACGAAATTTGAGACAAATTCGTTTTTCGATATTCATGTAAAAATCGCATTCACTACTGAGGTGTACTAACTTAAGCAGCTGCTACGAGTATAAAAAAAAATGCTCTGTTAAGCGCTCATATTTAGCATAGTGTGGTAAATTTAATTACAATTCCCGGGTGCTATTTTGTCACATTATATATTTATATTAAACCTCTTAAAGGGATGGCCCACTCTCATTGTTTCAAAACTTTTATCTCAGGCGTGTGCTTTGCTACTGCGATCCCCTGCGGCAAATTACAGTTCTATATTTAATTCACATATCTCAGTTTTTATTAAAGTTACTACTTGCACAGACAAACATCGGAAGTTCAACTCGTTTCGTCGTCCTGATCAGTTTTATGTATAACTTCATATCTAACTAGGGTAGCTTTAGATGATGCACACAACAGGTTAGGGGAACAAAACTAGTATACTCTGTAAGCAAGGGTATGACACAGCTGATCTAGTTTACTCAAATACTATTGTGTTAAATGGTATCTTAAAACTTTATACAAACTACAAAAATAGAATACCGTAGTAAGTAATTTGTCATATATGTATGTGGGCCTTTTGTATATTAAAATGTATTAAATTGCCTTCACCAAATCAGTATAACGGGATAAAATTTTAAAGTTTGCCATCTCCAGACCAAAAATTGTCCAGAACAAACCCCACCCAGATACCGAATATGTTCATCCCAGTACCTCTCTTGATTTTTGATCGAAAATATCGGTCAGTGTGGGAGATATATAGGGTAGTCGAAAAAGTCTTTTCGTATTTCTAAACAAACTTCAACTTATTTTTATACTCTCGCAACAAAGTTGCTAAAGAGAGTGAGTATTATAGTTTTGTTCACATAACGGTTGTTTGTAAGTCCTAAAACTAAAAGAGTCAGATATAGGGTTATGTATACCAAATTAATCACGGTGACGAGTAGAGTCGAAATCCGGATGTCTGTCCGTCCGTCCGTCCGTCTGTCCGTCCGTGCAAGCTGTAACTTGAGTAAAAATTGAGATATCATGATGAAACTTGGTACACGTATTTCTTGGCTCCATAAGAAGGTTAAGTTCGAAGATGGGCAAAATCGGCCTACTGTCACGCCCACAAAATGGCGGAAACCGAAAACCTATAAAGTGTCATAACTAAGCCATGAATAAAGATATTAAAGTGAAATTTGGCACAAAGGATCGCATTAGGGAGGGGCATATTTGGACGTAATTTTTTGGAAAAGTGGGCGTGGCCCCGCCCCCTACTAAGTTTTTTGTACGTATCTCGGAAACTACTATAGCTATGCTAACCAAACTCTACAGAGTCGTTTTCTTCAGGCATTTCCATATACAGTTCAAAAATGGAAGAAATTGGATATTAACCACGCCCACCTCCCATACAAAGGTTATGTTGAAAATCACTAAAAGTGCGTTAACCGACTAACAAAAAATGTCAGAAACACTTAATTTTACAGAAGAAATGGCAGAAGGAAGCTGCACCCAGGCTTTTTTTAAAAATTGGAAATGGGCGTGGCGTCGCCCACTTATGGACCAAAAACCATATCTCAGGAACTACTATACCGATTTCAATGAAATTCGGTATATAATATTTTCTTAACACCACTTGGAAAAAGTTGAAACCACTAATGCACTCTGCTACGCCATAGGCAACCATCGCCATAAACTTGTTTCATCAAGTGAAACGTTTCGGTAAAAGTTCTACCAATTTTAAAATAAAATTTAATGTTGGCTCTTTGTTCGAAGCTCATTTTCGCACCGATAAAACAAGCATACTCTCACTTAAAATGCAATAACTTCACTTCCAATCTATGAAATGTCATGAAATTCTCCCTGGACAATTGATAAGGATAGCAGATTCTAACGCACCAGTCGACATATATGTAGATGGCGCTACAGGGGGCGCTAGATTCAAAAAGTCCTGTTTACTTTGGAACGCATCTTGTAGATTTTTTTAGAACTTTTTGGTATATTTAAAAAAAAGTGAGATTTCTGCTCTTCCTCATTCAACAACTTTACTTACAGCTTTGTGGATACTTGCTTAACTATAGTATTCTTTCTTTGCTATTGCTAATTTAAAATGAAAGCAGCTTATGCTCAAATAACAGAGTTGACCATAAACAAAATGAGATCTGTCAATAAATTTTAAATAAATAATCATCCGAGTCAAAATAGAAAGTCAATTGATCTCAAATGTACATAGAATATCGACATCCGCTTTAATAGCCTAGAAAAAGTTTCTTTACTTAACGGTTGTTAGCGTTACTTATACAATTCGATCAGTATTACGACCGGAATTTTATAAATATTCAGCATATACCATTTTGCTGAAACTTGACTCCTCTTCATGGAAATGAGTAGAATCGGGTGATGCCCTTTACACTACTACAAGTTTGAAATAATAGCAAATATTTCATATAAGTACCACTCATAGTATCAGAATTGACTGAAGAATATCTAGTTCATAAGTTTATTGATTAAATTTTCTTAATATAAAATAATTAATAATAATTACTATTGAAGCATATTAAGAAAACTTTCAGGATAGCGTTTTGTAATCTTTAACTGGTGGGGACTTCACTTTCACTTGCTTGACCTGAACTTCTGTGCTGAGTAAGTATTTAGCGAATGCATACACATTTTGCTTTCAATAACTACAACTACTGCTACTGCAAAAACCAGAAAAGTATTTACATTAACCGAATTCCTTTTGAACCTTTTCAACTTAGAAAATGTTGATATCCGCAACACGTTTTTGTAATTTTTTTCACATTTAAGACATACAGGCAAACATAACAAAGAAAAGCTTTATCCATAAATAAAACCCTTTTTTCTATCACTAACCTTGAATTAAAATTTGTAGTCACAAATTTTCGCTGTTTGTTGCAAAAATATACTTTGGATTACGAAAAAGGTAGAATAACATAAAATTTATAATAGGATAGAATTCATAAAAAGAAACGCAAACACACGTACAAAAACCCTTCTTCTTCTTATAATACTGCATATCTATCGTGTTTTTAAGAGTGTAAAAATAAACAGCTTACCGACACTAGAGTTGACACCTTTCGCTAGTAGCCCAAACTTTGACACAAAATAATCGACCCTCGACCGGCTTCTGAAAAAATGCCTTGGGCTCATGAATGTTTAACGAATGTGGTGTTTGCGGTAAAAATTGTGAAATTTTTTGTGTGCCGCTATCTTTTTGAGGTTGTCGAGTAGATCATGCCTAAATAGCTTAAGAGCTTTCAATTGTTTAATTCATAGGGAAAAATACGGGGTATCCACCTCAAATTGTGTTCGAGTTTAAGTTATGTTCATTTTAAGTTCAGAAAACAGCCTGCTGACCACAAATTGCAACTGTTTCAACAAATAAAACTAACTTTTTTAGATATAGATATCCATAGATGTTGTCGCTTAGCTATATACTTTAAAGATTTTTGAACTTCCGGTTGGCTTTATACCGTATATAAATATAGTATACTATAATTTCATGACGAAAATGGTGCCCTGATGGCCAAATTAACCCAGCTTAATTATATTTAATGTTTTTGATGACAAGTTCACGGGATTATTTTCATAATTCCAAAAGTTAATGTAGGACTAGACATCCCGGATTTCCATGGTAGGTGTTTTTTTCATATATCCAATATATTACAATTAGAGACTTTGGTTGAGTTTAAGCCACAAAGCAATGCGTTGTTATGAAATCTGATGAGCTCGCGACCTATAATACATTTTAGTGGTATACCTATTGTAATCTAGTTTAATCGAAACACCTGAAAGTATTTTCTCGCCTTTAATCTTTGCAAGTTGCGAGAATTTAAAATGCTCGGTTACACAGAAAGTTACCCCTTCCGCACTTGTTTCTTCTTAGCAACAGAGAATTGACTTAAGATTTAATAGGTTTTCTTGCAAAGTTATTCGACTTTATTTGCAAAGAGTAATTAAATTCCTAAGTTTATTTAAGAAAGTTGTTGTACCTATGTAATAAAACACAGAAACAAACAGCGTGCATAATAAATTTGAAAATTTTTGCAGTGACTTTTGCAATGTCTCACTTACACTACAGGGTTTACATTGTTCAATCTAAGGCTTTTGAATTTCCAGTTGCTTACCCTGGGCTTATTATGTAGGTAAGTATTTTGGATTATGTGGTCGAATGCATACAAATTCTGCTTCACTGCATCGCAACTTACCCATGAAGTAATACCTTATCTGGGGATTCCGTGGGAGAGTCTTGAGTTGGGAGTAGGTTAGGTTTAGCGGATTAAAGTCCCGCACTCCGGCTTTCGATGCTTCCTCCTAATATAAAAAAAGTCACAACTACGAAAGCCAGCAAAGAATGAACAATAGCACAATAACATTACTTTTATCTGTAATTGTTTAAATTTAAATAGTCGAAAAGACATAATTTAAACTATTATATTCAAATTTAAGGAGACAATTAAAATGTCCCTCTTATTATTTTACATTCTGCGTTAAAAATTAACTTTTAATTTTTTAACCCTTCTGCACAAATTGGGTCAAAATGACCCAAATTTAAGAAACAAACGCGTATTACCATGCCTTAGGATTTCTAATTACTTATAAATCCATTTTGATATCCTCAGTCTGAGTCTTATGATGAGTTGTACGTACACATTTTTTTTCCAGGACGAGCCAGTTTTTTTACATAATTTTTTAAAAACTTTTCGTACGCGTATACAATTTGTGGGTCATTTTGACCACCAAGAAAATTTATGCTCAAATGTGACTAAACAGGAAAAGCGTGCTAATGCTCATTTGTGAATTTTGCGGTGGCTAGTGATAACGGTATTGAACTTTATTTTCTGATTTTTTTTTATGCTATGTATGTAGTTGGTGAATTTTGTTTTGCTCTGGGATAACTGTATTCTACTACATACAGCAAACATACGTCCAAGCTTATGAAAATGTTGTCAGTTGTGTGATTTATTTCAACTGTGAACTCGGGTAGACAATTTTTTTACTCAGTGATATGCAAATGTAAAAATCTGCGCAATTAAAATGCAGCGAAGAAACCAGGTAATAATTTAACTTTTTTATAATATTGTCATTCTTTTATTATATGTAGGTATGTATTCATATTTGTATAGATTCTATCACGTCAAAGAATTGAAGAAATTGTCAATGATGATGACGAGTCACTTGATGAAGCGTCTGATGATGATCAAGATTTTCAATGTAATGAATCTGAATTAAATAAGTGTGATATATCTACAGATTCTTTTGATAGCATTGAAAGTCTTAGCAGAGAAACACAAGGAAATAATGAATGTTTTCCTGCAGAAGATGGTACGATTGTTTGGTATAAAGATCCTCAACAAATGCAATGCAGCAGAATGCGACAAGAATGCATTCTTTTAAATAAACCATGCCCTTCACAACACGCGCGTTCCTTGGTTGCTAGCATAAAAGGTGCTTTCGATTTATTCATTTCACTAGAACTGAAACATATTATTGTTGAAATGACCAACCTCAAGGGCGTGCAGTTATATGAAAGTAAGTGGGATATTATTGATATAATGGAACTGGAAGCATACTTTGGGCTGCAGATCATGGCTGGTGTTTCCAAGTCTAACGGGGAAAGCTTGAGATGTTTATGGGATGAAACAAATGGAAGACCCATATTCCGCGCTGTTATGCATATTGAATGATTTATGCAAATTTCACGATGCCTCCGTTTTGATAGCCATGAAGATAAGGAAACCAGTCGGTTACGTGATAAGCTAGCTCCAATAAGAAATATTTGAGACAAATGGAGCAAAAATCTTAAACTGATGTATAATCCAAATGAAAATGTGACCGTCGATGAGCAGCTGGTACCTTTTCGTGGAAGATGCTGTTTTAGACAGTACATATGTACCTTCCAAACCTGCCAAATATGGCATAAAAATATGGGCTCTTTGCGATTCCAAGTCCAACTGGAATATGGATGTCTATCTAGGAAGGGCCAGAAATACTACCAACATGAGAAAAATAGCAGTGAAACAAACAATACAAAAATATTTTCTTTAGGTGAAAATGTAGTTATAAATCTCACACGCAATTTGGGGAGAGGTTATACCGTACCGTGTGACAACTTTTTTACAACCTACAATTTGGCTGTCGAATTGCTTCGACGTAAAATAACGGTAGTAGGAACAGTTAGAAAGAACAAGAAGTTTCTTCCCCTCCAAGCTATTGACGTCAAGAAAAAACCAGAGTATTATTCGGAATTCTTTTTCACACAAAATGTGACTGTTGTGACCTACATGCCAAAGAAATACAAATTCGTTGTTGTAATGAGTACTCTTCATCATTCGGCAGAGACTAGGGATGATCAGAAAAAGAAACCAGAAATAATACATCACTATAATGCGACTAAAGCAGGTGTTGATGCGCTGGACCAATTAGTAGCAACGTACACATGTAAACGCCAAACGAAACGATGGCCAGTTGCACTCTTTTCTAATATGGTCGATGTTTCGGGATATAACGCATATATTATATGGACCGAACTTAATCCCGAATGGATCAGAACTAAACACTTTAAGCGGCGATTATTTTTAGTAGACTTGGCCACATCTTTGGTAACCCAGCAAATTGCACGCCGAAAGCGAGTGCCCTATGGTCCTTCTGCAAAAAGAGTTGTGGAAAACATCCAGGAAGCAGTCGCAGCAGACACTCCCAGTTTATCCACGGTCGTGCAGCTTCTTGGATAAGAGACAAAGGTGTTTTTATTGTCCACATACTAAAAACTCCAACAAGCATTCAGTTCGTTGCGATAAATGCTTGAAATTTATATGCAAACAACATAGTGTAAAGGCAGTTATGTGTATAAATTGTCAGAATTGATGTATTTTTTACTGACTCCTATTGAAAACAATTTTGAATTTGTTAATTTTATGTTTGAATAATAAAAAAAATGAGTTTGCCATTATAATTTTACCATACTGACGTGTTTTTGCTATTGGGTCATATTGACCCACAAATTGTTTATGAGGGGTACAATCTCAATTTGTGCAGAAGGGTTAATCGTGATGTTATGATTAAGAGTTGAAAATTTTCTTTTTTAATATTCAATTTTATTTTAGTCCCTCATTATATGTTTCTGATCAAACTAATCGAAATAGATGCCGCAACGAGTTGAAATCCGGGTAACTGTCTCTCTGTCCGTCCGTCGGTGCAAACTGTAACTTGAGTAAAAATTGAGATGTCTTGATGAAACTTTATTACACTGCCAAGTCCACAAGGCGCCATTAATCGAAAAGGTATAAAAGGCCATAACTAAGCAAATTAGGCATACCAGGTTGTTCAACACTTTATTATTCAGTATAATCTCCCTGAACTTAATACCGTTGTTCCAACGATCCTCCAATCTGTGGATCTCATCCCTGAAGTGAAATCCGGAAGGTCTGCAAAATACGCTTTAACATCCGTTATGACCTCTTCGTTTGAAAACACGTGAAACACGTTTGCCACGCATACATTTTTTGAGTTTCGGAAACAAATGGAAGTTGCTGAGGGCCAAATCTGGTAAATACGGTGGATGCTCCAACAATTCGAACTTTAATTCATGGATTTTAGCTATTGTCAAAATGCACTTGACACGGTGCATTGTCCTGATGAAAAAGGATTTTTTTCTTCCTCAAACCGGGTCTTTTTGCACGAGTTTTTTCCTTCAACTGGTTCAAAAGGTTGCAATAATATTCAGAATTTATTGTTTTACCAGTTTGCAAGTAATCCACAAACAAAATTTCTTTCGCATCCCAAAAAACTGATGTCATAACCTTCATGGCCGATTTCCGGACATGAACTCGTATCGAAGCCAAACAACTAGGTTCACACCACTCTTTAGTTTTGATTGAGGATCTTGGTGATAGACCCAACTCTCATCCATAGTGATGAATCGACACACAAAATCCACTTTATCATTTTTAAAACGTTCCAAATGTTGCTGAGAAAGTCGTATTCGAATGTGTCGTTGTTAGCGAATGCGGTACCCATTGTGCACACAGCTTTCTAAAATCCAAAATTTCACTTAAAATACGGTTCACACAACCTAATGAGATGTGTAGAACCTCTACTAAATCTCTGTCAGTCAATCGAAGCTCTTCCAAAACCACACCCTGTATTTTGGCTATGATATCTGGTGTTGATGCGCTTTTGGGATGTCTTTCACGTGGATCGTCTTCAAGGCTTGTACAACCACGTTTAAATTCAGCAACCCTTTCTACTTGGACACTAAATGGCTTATAAACAAAGAATGAATTGACAGATTGAAATAAAACTTCACAAACGTTCATATGAAGAGTGTACTAACAAAACGAAAAAAAAATTTGGGCTAGTAGCAACGCCCTCTCTTATCGAACGACAAAACTTATTGAACAACTTGAACTGTAATTTGGCACATGGAATCGCTAGTAAGAGGCTAAAAATGTTGAAAAAGTGGGCGTGACGCCACCCTCTATTTGGTTTAATGTACATATCACCCGAACTACTTAAGTAACAATAACCGTATTTACTCGCTGTAAATCCCTTTAGCACCACTATGGACACTGCAAAAGCTGTTGAAATCGAAGGATATCCACTCCCCATATAACGGTACGGTTAATGACTAAATATGCCGGAGATACAACATTTAACGCCCGAATTCGTAAGAGTAGGCTTTATGGGAGCGGGGATAAAAATTGGTCGATGGGGGCGGCTCTGTCAACTTTTTTGTTATGTAAATCTCATATCTTCAGACCTTTTTAGACTAAACGTGGCCCTTGACATTCTTCTTACAATCTTATGTTACAGTACGAAAGAAGACGAAATTGGACAACAAATACACCTACTTCCCATGTAGCACAATTTTGAATTTCATTTCATTCTTTCAGTTTCCAACACACAACTCAAAAAGCAGCTAAAATAACGAAATAAAATTTTGCACGGATAATACCTGTGGGATATGCCACCTTATAACAAAAACTTGTCAAAAACTGTTCAAGCCCTTCATTATGAATATGTGGACCACAGTATCTATAGTTAACTTTAGACCGAAAATATCGGTACAGTTAAAATTCAGATAAAATATTTTCCTTCAGCTCATCGTTCCATCGAGTGCGATATTCACCGTGGACATTGCGCAAAGGACCATAAATCTTTCACTGAACCTTTCTCTCGAAAACTCGCAACGTCGACTCATCGGTTGTTGTCATCGTCCATGTCTCTGCACCACATAGCAGGACGGGAATAATGAGTGACTTATAGAGTTTTGTTTTTGTTCGTCGACAGAGGACTTTACTTCCCAATTGTGTACTTAGTCCGAAGTAGCACCTGTTGACAAGAGTTATCCTGCGTTGGATTTCCAGGCTGACGTTGTTTGTGGTGTTAATACTGGTTCCAAGACAGACGAAATTATTTACGACTTCAAAGTTGTGACCGTTAATAGTTACATGGGATCCAAGTCGCGAGTCGGACGACTGTTTCTTTGATGACAGGAGATACTTCGGTTTGTTCTCGTTCACTATCAGACCCATTTGCTGTGCTTTCCTATTCAGTCGGAAGAAAGCAGAACTAACGGCGCGGATGATGAGACCAATGATATCAATATCATCGACTTGCGCCAGCAGCTGTTCGCTCTTATAGAAGATTGATACTGTTCAATTAACTTCTACAGCTTGAATTATTATGAAGTCATGTGAAGAAATTCACTCAAGTGAGGAAAGTTCTCTGATCGCCATTCACTTGGGAGTGGCCAGAAACGATTCTTTTACATATGGCTCACGACATCCGCTCTTTGACCAAGTATCCTCTGAGTAGCCTAAGAACATCTCTTTGAAAGCGAGCTAAAGTGAAGGCAAAATATCCCCTCCACAAGGTTGTACGCTAGGTTTGGGACCCGCCACATAAAAAACGTCTCCCAATGAACAGTCAAACACAGCTTCGGATGAGAGACCTCCCTTTTGATGACGGCCACGGCAAACGAAGCTAAGATTACGATTTGAGGGCATGCACCTGGAATGTCCGGTCCTTTAATTGGGAAGATGCCGCTGCCTAGCTGGTTGACGTCCTCGTGAACATAAAGGCTGACATCACCGCCGTCCAAGAAATGCGATGGCTGGGACAAGGACAGAGACGAGTAGGTCCTTGTGACATCTATTACAATGGAGAGAGATTCCGTTGCCGAGTACTGTCATTCATCCCGGTCGATGAACGTCTAGCCACAACCCGCATCAAAGCGAAACATATCGCTGATTTGCGCCCACGACCCGACGGAAGCGGAGGACGATATGACCACAGACGCCTTCGATTAGCGCTTGGGGCGCACCTATGAGAGCTGCCCCCATCACGATACCAAAATGGGGCTTGGCGACTTTAACGTCAGGATGGGCAAGGAAGGTATCTATGGCGCAACATTCCGTAAATTCGGTCCCCACGAGGAAACATCCCCAGTGGGGTTGAGGATGATCGACTTCACCGGGGCCCAAAATATGGTTATCTGTAGTACTAGATTCCAGCATAAGAAAATACATCGTGTTACCACGCTGTCTCCGGATCCAAAAGCCACCAACCAGATCGATTATGCTGTGGAGACAGAATACATGTCTCCAGAGTTCTCTGTTTAGTTCAGCAGTTCGAATTCTTTTCTCCAGAACCGGTTGAAGCAGTCACACGAAAGAGAGTTGCCTTGTCTGGAACCTCGTTTGGTATCGAACGGCTTGGAGGGGTTCTTCCTGATTCTGACGGAGCTTTTGTTATTGTTCAACGTCGGAGAAACCAAATTCAGGCATCGCAGCATAAAGGCAACTCCATTTCGAAAACAGGTTGTGTATGTCGTATTTTCACGTATCATTTCTATTCAGTTTTTGATTTTCCAGGCCTAAAGTAGTGATAAGGTACAATCAGTTTGTTGGCGATGGGCTTTAATCTTTCACACAATACGCTCGACAGAACCTTATGTGCGATGTTGAGGAGACTTATCCCACGGCAGTTGGCGCAGATTGTGGGGTCTTCCTTTTAGTGGATTGGGCAGATCACACTTAAATTCCAATCGCTGGGCGTGCTTTCGTCCGACCATATTGTACAAAGAAGCTGATGCATGATCCTTATCAGTTTTTTTCCGCCGTGTTTGAATAGCTCAACGGGCAATCCATCGCCATACGCCGGTCAGTACTCAGGCATTTCGGCCTCTCTCTTCATTTGTCTGTAAATTCGTCTCGTTTCACTCTTCAGCTCTCGGTATCTGTCCCATCTCGCACGTGTTGCAATAGGTTGCAACGTTGCGAGGTAGGTAGTCTACTTTCTTTCCCATGCGACTCGGCACTGCTCATCGTAGAAGGTGATCTTTTGCATTTTACGGAAAGCAATGATTTCGATTGCATCTGTAGGTAAGCAGCTTGAAATGCCGTCCCACAGATCCCTTATACCGAGTTGCTGATGAGTGCTTTCAGAGAGTAGGGGTGCAAGTTGAGTAGAAAATATTTCGGCTGTCTGTTTGCAGTTTCTCGAGCTTCCTTGTGTTTGTTGTCGTGCGTTTTGTGCAATGAGGCGGATGCATACCTTGGCTACAACAAAATAGTGGTCCGAGTAAATGTTAAGACCTCGGTGAGTGCGCACATTTAAATCATTGGAGACGTGTCTTCCGTCTATTACAACATGATGGATCTTGTTGGTGGTATTTCGATCTGGAGACATCAAGCTGCCTGATGAATTTTTTTTGCTGGAATCTAGTACTACAGATAGACTTATTTTGGGCCTCGGCGAAATCGGTCAGCCTCAACTCATTTGGGGATGTTTTATCGTAGAAGCTAAGTACACCGACCGTTCTGCCCAAGATACCTTCTTTGTCCACCCTGGCGTTGAAGTCGCCAAGCACGAGTTTGATACCGTGGCAGGGCCAGCTCTCATAGGCGTATAAGTCCCGTCCGTCGCATTTTTTGGACGGAGGTGATGTCAGTCTTTACTTAGCCTGCTGGGCAGCGGCACCTTTTTAATTGTTGGACCGGACATTTGAGATGCATACCCTAAAATGTTACTTGGTCTAAGACCGGAAGTCGCGAGATAATCGAGCCATATGTAAAAGCCTCAGTTTCGGCTATTCCCAAAGGAATGGCGGTCAGAGAACTTTCTTCACTTGCGTAAAATTCTACACATGACTCCATATGAGATGAACGTATATAAAGCTATATCACATATATCATAAAAAACACACAAAAGATATGTATATTAACCGATATTAATATCAGTGCATAACTTGATGCACACACGTACGTACTAGTTCTTTAGATATGGCATAAATAACGGTATTATGTTAAGGCAGTGAAAAGCTGAACCATTTATTACAACTAAGTAATCTGGTTGAGTTGTAAATTATGTGACAGATTATGCACAGAGTCAACAAGGTCTGAAAATGATGAATTTTATTTAGCTCATGAATATGTTTAGCCACTCTTCTATGACGTATTGCTGTTGACACTAAGCTACGTATGTATATTCACAATAATCATGTTAGCCATGCGTTTATAAACGAGTAAGGTTGGAGGTGATAATGAAACGAGTTGAGTTTGTGACACATATAAAAACGAAGATTCTTCGAATTCTGTTTGTAAAGTAGTTTCCTGTCTTTGGTCATTTTCAGATACTAGTAGGCTTACTCAAATAATAAGATTGAAATATGCAATAAGATTCTCTAATATTGATTACTATACTTCATGGCTGATGCTATTAACACACACCAAATGCAAAAACAAAGCAGTCAAATCAGTTAAATTATACAATGCTCCAGATTTTTGTCCATATTTCTGCTTAGAAAAATAAAATGGCAAACTTATTACTTGTTATATACTTTATTCAGTCAACCACTTCCTTTACCCATCTAAACTATGAATGCATTCAAGACTCTTTTTCATTAAAGAGGCTAACTCACCGTCTTTATAAAATAAATCTCTACATACATATACATATGTATGTAAGCATAACATTTCTGTATATGCATATGTATGTAAATCTTCTCTTTTGTGTATGCATTTAGAAAACACGGGCTACATATTCATAAGTATATCCATATAGGTCTGTTTATGTAGTGGGTTGATCAATAAGTAATTTCGTTTTTGGGGCCATTCAAACTCGATTTTTATGCTCTTGCAACCAGTTGCTACAGAGTATTATAATTCTGTTCACCTAACGGTTGAACGTATCACCTAAAATTAAACGAGATAGATATAGGGTTATATATATTTATAAATGACAGTCTGTCTGTCCGTCCGTGACAGTTGTAACTTGAGTAAAAATTACAAGTACAAAAAAAGTTCGAGTTCGTACAAGACGCGCCACGCCCTCAAAACGCCATTAACCGAAAACGTATAAAGGTTTTGGCACTGAATTAAGATATAAACCTGTAATTTGGGACAGAGGATTGCAGTGGTAAGGGGCACTTGTGAGGAAAAAAGTTTGAAAAAGTAGGTGTGGCTCCGCCGCGCACCAAATTTGCTACGTAAAAATCTTATAAGAACCTCTATCAATTGTGTGAAAATGAATAAAATCTTTGGATAATCCCGTGCACTCTCCATATAACGATACGGCTTAGAACTATTATAAGCGTGATAACTCAATAACTGAATACGCCAGAGACAAAAAATTTTACCACCAAGATGGCATGAGAGAACTTAATGTAAGCCGGTGTGAAAATTGGACGATGGGAGTGGCACCGCCCAGTTTTTGATGAGACCCCATATTTCAGGACCCGACCTACCGATTTCGTCAAAATTAAGTACGTTTTTACATTCTTATGTCACATTGTGAAAATGGATGAAATTGGAAAACAACCACGCCTACTTCCATATAGCACAATTTTAAACTTCAATTGATTCGTTCAGTTTCCAGTACACAAATCAAGTAGCAATTAATGTAACGGGATAAAACTTTGCACAAATAAAGTCCTTAATGTGTAATTATATCTAAAAATTCTTCAAATCCAATAAAAACTGTTCAAGCCCCTAGGTACCGAATATGTAGACTCCGGTACCTATAGTTGAATTTTGATAGAAAATGTCGGTCAATGTGTGAGATATATAATTGAAATTCAGGAATAGTACTTCCCTGACAATGATATGTCTGCGTGTCAAAAATGGGTTGAATCCGACCAATTATAATAATGTAAAAGTTTTCGAATTTCGGGGTGACTTTGTATCAGCCAATATGTGAGTTATCCCAATGAAAATAAGAGAGCGTGTTTTATTCACAACAGTGCATCTTTGTGCCAAAAATAGATAAATTTGAGCAAAAATTTGGCCAAGCCTCTATATAACTAATATAAGGATTTTCGAACATCCGGCTGACTTTACTCTTAATGATTGGTTTTACACCATAAAGTATTTCCCTGGGTTTGATTCTTGCAAGTTGCAAGAGTATAAAATGTTGGGTTGCACCCGAACTTAGCCCTTCCTTACTTGTTTATTATAAAAAATATTTTATGAAATTACATATATAAATTATATACAGGTGAAACTTGCCTCAACAACATTAAACTTGTGTGAGGTCTCGCATTATCCTGGTGAAACACTAAATCTTTTATATTGATCAGTTTTGGCCTCTTCTCTTGGAGTACATCACTCAATTTGCCCAGCTGATCGCAATACACTTCAGAATTAATCGTGATATTGTCGGGCAAAATAAACGATCCCTTTGAAATCTCACCAAACAGACATAACCTTTCTTGCTGAATATCGGCCTACGTAATGGTTTGAGCTGATTCATCCCTTATAGATCGTAACACTTGCGTTTTGCATTCTTGTAAGCAACCCATTTTTAACTAATGTTGGCATTGACATTTTTTTTAACGCACCTTCTCCGTACACATCACAAAATTTCCGCTGGTTTGAATTATATTTTTACCCATTTGAAAGTAAAAGAGTATATTAATTTCGATCTTCCATCTTCGAAAGGGAAAATTTCATAAATTTTTTGAAACAAGTATTACAATATCAGCTGTTCAAATAAATGATGGTAAAGCGGATATCTGTGAAGTTGCCTGCAAAAAATTTTTATAAGACCAGCCGTTGTTATTAAACGAAACTATTTAGTGAACGACCCAATATGTATGTATGCATAGAACATATGTTAACACATGATCATTATTAATTCAGAATCAAGTTCCCCATATTTCAATAGGAATGTAACAGGATAAAAGAACTTTTGAATCGATTCTAAACGAGCTCTAAACTATAATATTCGTATTTAATCCAATTTTATATACATAAACCATTGGCATAAAAAAAGTGATCCAATGAAATTGTCCCATAAATCAACTATGTATCTGACTATTTCATGATTGACACTTTAGTGCACTTAATTTAGCGTGATTCTCCAGAAGAATAAGTGAACACATTTCTAGTAATTTATAATTGAAGTTTGGAACAACTATAACTAGTTATTTTCAACTAGGAAAAGTTCAGTTTTATATACTATTAATAATATTCCTGGTACCAAATATAGTGCAAGTCCAACTTTTCCAACCAAACAACATTTATGAGCATACCGCCCTAAACTTCGCCGACTTAGTCAGCTTATAGCACAAAAGTAGCCTGAAGGCAAAGAAAACAGACAAAAGCCTTCTGCAAAAAGGAAATTTAATATTCAAACTTGTATTCACGTAGAACGGGGACCAATTTTTACTTATATATTTAAAGGTTTTTTTACTTTGAAACAACAAACCCTTGCTGTACTATTTATTTTTATATTCGGGCAAAGCATACGTCCGAATTTTGCGTTGCCTTTTGTTACAGTTGTGGTTTATGAAAAAATATAATAAACAAGTTCAGTGTGCAATTCATAAGCAAATACTCGCGCTCACGCGCACATTTAAATACGGAAAAAGAACAAATACAATTTCTTACATATATACATACATTTAATATTTGTTGATACTCTGAAAATAAATAATAAAGCTTTAAAAGAGATTACCCCCTCTTCCGCTAGTCATATAAGATTTCACAGACAGTTGCGAACGTGTAATCTTTCTTGGGGCAAATTATTATTTTGGCAATGGATTTTACTAACACTTTCAGTATCTTTTCAAATTTACCATTTTTTGTACAAGTATGTTTACGCAACTCGAGACTACTTATTTTTTGAAGAGCTTATGAACTTATGAGTTTACACTAACGGGTATTATAGTATTGTATAAAATATTAAGCAACAAATTATACTTCTTTAAATATGCATCTGAACTAGTTTGCGATGTTGAGCACAACCTATGGGAATAGGAATCCGTTACAATGAAATATATTTTTCGGTAAAGAAGTCAGTTAATAGATATTAAGTTTTGCAATATATGTTATAGCAACCACAAGTACGCACATTGAGAAATCTTGCCTGAAGCCCAAAAGAGCGTCAATATGGGGCTTGTGTTGGGTTAGGTTCTATGGCTGAATCTCGCATTTTAAATGATGTATACAGTCTTTTGTAAATCAAAAAATGAACTAATGTAATTAAGTTAAATAAAAAGGCGTGTTGAACCGATCAGAAAGCTACTTGCGTTTTATTTTTATATCCGCTGGTTCATCTGAATGTTGGGAGGTGCGAGAACCGGTGAATTTTATTCCTAATCTCAATGCAGGACAATCAATCTGATTATATTTCTTAGAGGAAAGAGCTCAATAAATCCCTTCAGATTTATTTTGGGGAATATTGTTTGCTATTGTGTCACTCTAATAAATAACTAATTTTATTATGTCGAGTATCCTAGTTTTAAAGGAGAATAAATAATGGTAACCTCTTTGACTGTCATGTTCATTTATCTGGCTTAAAAAATTCGGCATAAAAACGAAAGTTCTAAACTTCTTACGGTCATCTGATAAGTCACCTCGCGAACCTATGCGTTCATAGTCCTGTGCAAGACCACTGCCATTCAACCACAGACATATTCGTAAATAGATTGTTGCAAAAAAGTACACGGAAATTGTAATTAAATTCCCCGGGTAAATGATATTAAAAACAAGAAAAAACGTTAACTTTGGTTGCACCGAAGCTAAATACCCTTCACAGGTGCATTTCTGTTAGTAACTATGTGTTCAGTTTGTATGGCAGCTATATGCTATAGTCAACCCATCTGGACAATTTCTTCGGGGATTACATTGTTGCTTTAGAAAATAATGTGTACCAAATTTCGTGAATATATCTTGTCAAATGTGCAAGTTTTCCATATAAGAACTTGATTCCGATCGTTCAGTTTGTATGGCAACTATATGCTATAGTAAACCGATCTGAACAATTTCTTCGGAGATTACATTGTTGCCTTAGAAAATAACATATACTAAATTTCGTGAATATATCTTGTCAAATGTGAAAGTTGTCCATACAAGAACTTGATTCCGATCGTTCAGTTTGTATGGCAGCTATATGCTATAGTCTAACCGATCTGAACAATTTCTTCCGGAGATTACATTGTTGCTAGGAAATAATATATGCAAATTTCATGAATATATCTTGTCAAATGTGAAAGTTGTCCATACAAGAACTTGATTCCGATCGTTCAGTTTGTATGGCAGCTATATGTTATAGAGGTCCGATATCGGCCGTTCCGACAAATGAGCAGCTTCTTGAAGAGAAAATGACGTTTGCAAAATTTCAAAACGATATCTTAAAAACTGAGGGACTAGTTCGTATATATACAGACAGACAGACAGACAGACGGACAGACAGACGGACATGGCTAAATCGACTCAGCTGACATACTGATCATTTATATATATACTTTATAGGGTCTCCGACGATTCCCTCTGGGTGTTACAAACTTCGTGACAAACTTAATATACCCTGTTCAGGGTATAAAAATGTATTTTGCTAAGTTGGTAGGACTGACAGTTTACTGCTTAAGTAGGTAAACCTCAGTAGTGCAGTGCGATTTTTACAATGGATAAAATATCGAATGAAAAATGTGTCTCAAATTTTGTATTTCTAACCAAAGAATCATTGCTAATGTTGGAAAAAGCTTACAGTGATCCAATTTTATCAAAAACATAATTGGTACATAGTGTTTTAAAAACTGTCGATGAGACGTGGGTTTACGAGTTTGACATGCAAACAAGTCCACAGAAGTTCGAAAATATGATATAACAATTTGACCATTGAACTCCAGTGGAGAAAATTTGTAGCTATAGAATGCCTTTTTCACAATTTCTTTTATTTGAGAGTAAATAGCACTCAAATTACTGAAGTTGACTTCTCTTCAACCAACTGAGGGGTACATCAACATCAATTTAACTCAACGCAGTTTTGCCGTCTTGAATGTCATTACACATGTGAAACGATAGTGGGCTTTACCCCAAATTCAGAAAGATATATGAGACTTTATTAAATTTATGTGGACAATTTAGAATACTCTTACTTAATCGGCTGTACTGCTGGCAATATTCACTTAGCAACCTTACATAAATGTCAATTAGCTCAGCACATCAATAGTAGCAACAAATTTAATTAAGACTGATTAAAACTCAGTTTGCTTAAAATAAATTTATGAACTTCTTAATGAAATTAAAATACTGAAATTATCGTTTGGCTGCTACTTAGCTACCTTGTACCCACGAATTTATAAAGTACTCCTACAAGCACATTTGCAGTATACACTCATATAATAACATTTCCTCTTTTTTGTATAAGACACATACATGCGTGTTTATTACATGTATTGTGTTGTTTAAAATTTTTACTACCTTTATTTTATACTCTCTTAAATTTCATGGAACACATTAAAGGAAGTAATTTCAGATGTTGCAAAACTTTATATTACAAACTCAATATATATTAGTTGACTAATATACCTCATTATACCCCAAAGATTCCTTCCTATCCGTAATGCTATTCATTATTGCGTTTGATAAACTCGCCGATATCTGCCTAAATATAAAAAATATTAAAATAACTATATATGCCAATGATGCTTTTATTTACATTAATTTGAAAGATCCGCAGGCAACTAGTTATACTGAAAGCATCAGTACTTACGATGTTCAAAAAATGGGGTTCACTTTCCGGAGCATCTGTCTCAATTTCTAAATGTAAATTATTACATATTTAAAAAAAAAGGAAATGTTCATACCCGGAACTAATTTTCGACAACACTTTAGTAACTTGTGTAAATAACTTAAAAACATTAGGACAATATTTTGACAATAAGTTTACATTTAAATATCACTGTATTAACCTTAGAAAATCGGTTTCCAGTAGACTAAACATAATTAAGTATTTATCTAGTAAACATACAAATATAGTTATTAATATTACCAGAGCCATAACACTCTCTAAAATAGACTACGGCCTGTCGTTTTATGGATGGTGCTCGAACACAAACAATAAGCAGTTGGAGACCCCATATCACACCGCGATTCTTCGTAGCTGAAACGTCTTTCCTATATCACCAACTAAATGTATCTTAGGAGAAAGTGGCTTACCGTCAATAAAGGAAAGAGTTTCGAAAAAAATGATACAACTCCTTCCAAAAATACTTAATTCTCCAAACACAAAAGGAACTTTCAACTCAAATCTACCCTCCGCCACTGTCTTCAGTTTGTTCATCTCTCATCGAAATTTTATACAACCAACACTCAACCAGAATGGCTGATTAGTAGTGTTACATAAGTTCGAAAAATCCACCACCAGCAAAACAGTTTTTCAACAAAACTTCATAGAATTAACCAACGACTATAAGCATAAGAAGTTTAAAGAAATTTTTAAAGATGGGTCCAAACTAACTAATACTGCCTATGCTGTTACTACAGCTAACGGAAGAACTATTACAGGCGGAATTCTTTCAACATATTCGTCGGTATTTACCGCCGAGGCAATTGGAATATATATGGCGTTAAAACACGCTATCCTACAATGAGGCAAATTCCTTATTTGCTCAAACAGCTTCTCCTGCTTGAACGCCATACGCAACATACGAAATAATTCAATAGTAATATCTAAAATTAGAGCTGTTTGCATTAAACATTAAAGAAAAATAGTTCTCCTCAGGGTGTCAGGTCACGTTGGCATTCCTGGGAACGAATATACTGACAACGCGACAAGATTCTTCGACTCTGTCCCCACATTTCTTAACGAGATGTATGACCAAAATGACCTTAAAAAATGTTAAGCAGACACAATCTTAAACAAACTTCTCGAAAAGGTATGCTACCCCAACAACAACTCACGACAGCAAGCAACAATTTTTACTCGATTATGGATCGGGGCACAACCAAATCACTCACCAACATCTTCTTAACATGCCTATTCTGTCTCCCCACATTATCCATGGAACATATATTCAATACCTGTCCAGCATTAGAGAGTATGTATTAGGCAAAAACACCATCTTTCGCAAATAATGTTAATTTTGTAATTGAATGTAATTTTTATAATAAGACATAAACTTTGTACCTTTATATTATTACATCAGAGTTGATGGCCATAGTACCTTGTACTCCTTTTCTTACCATTAAGTTTAGTGTTTTTTTATATTTTCCTTATAAAATAATAATAGTAATAATATTAGTTGACCAAGAAGTAAATGGACGCAAATTATCTATGGTAAATATAACTTATATTATATGTAGGTTTTAGACTCAGTAAGTTTCATTACTATATTTTGCCTAATGTCCGAAATATTTATATTACAACCAACCTGATTACATTAACGTTTGGTATAAGACAAATATACTGGAGAACGTAATATGTTTCCATGCAAGTCAACTCACACGCTGACCGACATACATATTCGGCATAACGTCTGTTAGAACAACGAAAACCATTTTATATTGTATATTATAGTATTACATACGGAAGTTGGAGTAATTCGTACACCGGTGCAGCCTTAAAATATAGTAGGTACATCTAATATTAAACGTTCACTTAATTTTTTTAAGATATTTTACATATTGACTGATATAATTGAAAACTGAAATTGAAACTGAAATTGAATTGAATAATGACAATCTTTACCTGATTTTACCAATTTTTGACATGAAGGTGTGCTAATATTATAAAATTATTGTAATTCTTCCAGTGTTCGGTGTATCGGAAAAGGTTTTAAAATTACTATATATGAGAAGTAGGCATGGTTGTCATTCGATTTCGTTTGTTGAAGTTAAAAAAGGAACTTATTGCCGAAATTCTAGCCGAAATGCTGCATAGGGTCATCGAAATTGGAGTGAACGGGTTCAGATATGCAAACAGAGCCGTGGCGGTTTTATTACCAGAAAAAATATATACTTTACATGTCATTAGGTAATTCAAAACTACAAAGCCTCACTTTAACTTTGATCTCATTAGTTGTTTCTTGAATTGAAGTACGCCTTTATGATGATGACTACAATGACAGTGCAAGAAAAGTCGTATTTATCTCCACTACTTTATTGCGTGCAACGATCTACTTCCCGTACAAATTGCACTGATGACCAGCGAGAGACAAATAGTTATAATGTCCGTATAGAGAATTAAGATTTACAGTGAACAAGAAGAAGCGGTGCTGCTGTTTATGGAAATGCGTTTGCATTTTGATTCTCTCAAAATACGTTGCTTCAGAGTACAAGGAGCATTCCAAAGTAAACAAGACTTTTTCAATCTACCGCCCATCTATATGTCGGCTGGTGCGTTAGAATCTGCTATCTTTATCGATTGCCCAGTGAGTGAATTTCATGACATTTCATGGATTGGAAATGAAGTTATTGCGTTTTAAGTGTCAGTATGTTTGTGTTATCGGTGCGAAAATGAGCTTCGAACAAAGAGCCAACATTAAATTTTATTTTAAAATTGGTAGAACTTTTACCGAAACGTTTCAATTGATGAAACAAGTTTATGGTGATGATTGCCTATTCCTTAGCAGAGTGCACGAGTGGTTCCAATGTTTCCAAAGTGGTCGTGAAGACATAAATGACGATCAACATGTGGACCAATCAAAATCCGTGATAACCGGAAATTCCATCGAAACTGTGCGTGAATCGAACATTTGGGCTTACGAAAGGTGTGTGCACGGTTTGTTCCGCACAAATTGAATGACGACCAAAAATTGCTCAGAATCCAACATTCGAAGGACGATTATTTGACCAAAAATCACATTTTAACCATTAACCACTCCTCGTATTCACCTGATATGGCACCGTGCGACTTCTACCTTTTCGGAAAAATGCATTTGCTCCTGAAAGGAAAGCGCTATGCAGACGTAGAGGCCACACAAAAGGCTTGCACCGACATACTGGCGGCCATACCGGCCAACGAGCTAAAACACTCGTTCGACTTGTTTGTTCTTTTTATTTAAAATCCTCTTTACTTTGAAATGCACCTTGTAATTATTTTTGAAAAATATTCTGCTTGCTTAATTTTTAACTGAATTTCTGAACTAATCTTTCATTTTCTCTAAAAAAGATGGAAAACAATAAAAAGTAAAATATGACTGTATAAAATTTTGGACAATCCTAGAAGAATATATTGTATGATACTCGAACGACCAATACAATGACAATTATTTTGGTAAGTCTTTCATTTCTTCAATTTTCAAAATAGCGGTATACAATATTTCTTTAGAATTTGTAGAGTAATAGGAAAGTGATTACTACTAATATAATTAAATTGTATATGAAAGATATCTGGACTAAAATAAAATTACAAAATATTTATTTTGATTATATAATACATTTCTCTTGATATTGATAACATTCGAAAAGTTTTTGATGTCATTTGTGCCATTAAAACGGGCTATGCGTATATAACACAAGTATACGACTAAATATTACAAAAATTTTCATTAAACGAGAGTCGAAAACTCGAATTATGTTACATTTAAACAATAAAACAAAGTTTTCAAGTGCAAGAGGAAGAAGCCCTAGAACACATTTATTGGTGGAATAACGAAAATTGTGCACAGCTGAACAAAGCTTTAACCTGAGTGACAACGTACTTTTTCGTCTGAAAAACAGAAAAAATTCATTTGAAATATAAACACACATTTAATGGTCTAAGAACTTTCCAAATGCGCACATTGTTCATGCCTTTTTTAAATGCTTTAAAAATAAAAATAATTTAGCTTGTAAATAATTCCTCAATACACACATACTTATATGTTGTAAATAATATTAACTGGAATAAGCAGGTTTTAATTTTATAGGCACACGACTAAAACCATTGCGAAAAAGAATGTGTTTCCTCCAACCTGCCACTTAAAAATAGAGTCATACATTTGGCTAGAACGACTACACACGTAAAACCGACAACATTTCACGGAACAAAAATATTGTTCAGTCATGTCAAACCGCAGTAAAATACAAATACATACATACATACATACAATACATAACAATTTCTTACACGTGTATATGAATATATTGTCAAATTTCATGTCAAAATATTCATTAGTGTTTGAGATACGTGTCGTTTTGTGAGCTGCTAAAAGTGAGTTTTTCGTTTTTTGCGATGTCGAAATTTGTTGAGAAAAGAATTTGCATTAAATTTTGTTTACGGAAACAATTTTCTGCTGCGGATACGTTGAGGATGGTGCAGAAAGCCTTTGGTGTCACCTTATTTTTTGGGCACAGTAGATAGCTATTTGTTTATGTGTGTACTTGTACTTAGTCATAAGTAAATCTGAAGTGCAGACTATATTAATGAGAGTTGATCTGGATTTAAATTAGGAACTGAAATGTTATGTGAATTCGAATATTTTTTTGGGGAAAGGTTAGTCTTCTTCTTCTTAATTGGCGTAGACACCGCTTACGCGATTTTAGCCGATTTAACAATTGGCGCCAGTCGTTTCTTCTTTTCGCTACGTGCCGCCAATTGGATATTCCAAGCGTATCCAGGTCCTTCTCCACCTGGTCCTTCGAACGAAGTGGAGGTCTTCCTCTTCCTCTGCTTCCCCCGGCGGGTACGGCGTCGAATACTTTTAGAGCTGGAGTGTTTTCGTCCATCCGGACAACATGACCTAGCTAGCGTAGCCGCTGTCTTTTAATTCGCTGAACTATGTATGCCAATGTCGTCGTATATCTCGTACAGCTCATCGTTCCATCGAATGCGATATTCGCTGTGGCCAATGCGCAAAGGACCATAAATCTTTCGCAGGACTTTTCTCTCGAAAACTCTCAACGTCGACTCATCTGTTGATGTCATCTTCCAAGCCTCTGCACCATATAGCAGGACGGGAATTATGAGCGACTTATAGAGTTTGGTCCTTATTTCGTTTGCCATGGTCGTCATTAAAAGGGGGTTTCTCTTCCGAGGCTGTTGATAATTTTTCATTGGTAGAGTTTTTTACGTGGCGGGTCCCAAACCAAGCGTACAACCCTATGTAGGGGATGTTTCGCCGTCGCACTTTAGCTCGCCTTCGAACGGATATTCTTAGGCTACCCAGAGGACACTTGGTCAAAGACTGGAAGTCGTGAGCTGCTTGAGCCATGTGTAAAAGAATCGTTTCTGGCCACTCCCAAGTCAATGGCGATCAGAGAACTTTCCTCACTTGCGTGAACTTCTACACATGACTCCATCCTCCAGGTTAGTGTAAGATAAATATATTCTAAAGCAGATTTTAAAGAGAGATCGACAGATATACTTAAAACACTTTACGGATAAGCCAAAGAGAGGTCAAGCTACGGGGTAAGAAAATAATTTCCTTACACTGCAGGAAGACAGGTCAAAGTGGATTTTAAATCAACAAGGTGTCTAATCTAACTTCTAGTTCATAAAGCGTTTCCCATTTACACATTAATATTCAAACAAAAAACTGTACATTTATCTATTTATTACAAATTCCAATACCTTGAGCAACAGAAAAGAATTACGCACAAATCAGTTAGTTCTTGTCAGAAATCCTCCAAACTGTAAAAAAAAAAACAAAAAAGTAGGGTTTTCGTGTATTTGTAAAGTTCTATACTTTCATTTGTACAGATATTTTCATGCACACAAAGAAAGCTGTCATACGCAAAAGTTTAAAGAACTACAAAGCATACATATTACCTTTGTAAACTTACTACGTCATTCTATGCTACGGCTTGTATTTAGAAAAGTTAAGCAAGTTTGGTATTTTTTGTACAGAAAATACATGTACACAAAACCTATTTTATAAAAGGCACTAGTATGTTTTTTTTTGTTGCGGATGATCACCTATGTTCATGTTATTATTAGTACTATAAGTTAATTCCGTAGATCAGTTCATACTAACGAAACATCAGGTATCAATATATGCATCTGCTTCTCGGGGGCTGCTGACAGATATTATTTACCTCTATAAAATATAATACTGAAAATTAGTGAAATCGATACTCAGTTTTCCAGTTTTCAAACAATTTGTTATTTAGAAAACTCGAATTTGAAATAATTATATATCGATTTAATTTTTTATATCCTCTCTTAATTATTTCTTCATTATTTCACTTTTTTCATTCTTTGCCTGTGAAAATGCGATCCGTTATGTAAGTATTTAAATACGAAGTACTACGCGTGTATGAAAGAACCACGCTAAGCGGAAAATGTTATTAAAGAAATTATTAATATTTATTGCAGCAACCTCACATCAATTAATTTCCTGTCGTAAACAACAATTTCTTCTGGCTGTCCACTTCAAAGGAAGTACACGACATGTAATTGCTCCAAGTTTATTACCACTGATTTATGGATGTTAGCAGATACTTTTCCTTGCCTATCCGGTGCACATGACTGTTGTTGCTCATCTTCGTGACGTCAATTTACTGGCAAGCTTTTGTTGAGTTCGCGCAATTTTCTCATTTTTATGTTCTTCCTCTTTAATCACCGCTGTAATGACTCACTTACATTCATATGTATATACGTTACTTCGGTTGCACCGAAGCTACATACCCTTCACGGGTGCATTTCTGTTAGTAACTATGTGTTCAGTTTACATGGAAGTTATATGCTATAGTCAACCGATCTGAACAATTTCTTCGAAGATTACATTGTTGCCTTAGAAAATAATCTGTACCAAATTTGGTGAAGATACATTGTCAAATGTGAAAGTTGTCCATACAAGAACTTGATTCCGATCGTTCAGTTTGTATGGCAGCTATATGCTATAGTCAACCGATCTGAAGAATTTCTTCGGAGATTACATTGTTGCCTTAGAAAATAACATATACCAAATTTCGTTAATACACCTTGTCAAATGTGAAAGTTGTCCATACAAGAACTTGATTCCGATCGTTCAGTTTGTATGGCAGCTATATGCTATAGTCAACCGATCTGAACAATTTCTTCGGAGATTACATTGTTGCCTTAGAAAATAACATATACCAAATTTCGTGAATATATCTTGTCAAATGTGAAAGTTTTCCATACAAGAACTTGATTCCGATCGTTGAGTTCTTATGGCAGCTATATGTTATAGTGGTCCGATATCGGCAATTCCGAAAAATGACCAGTTCTTGAAGAGAAAATGACGTTTGCAAAATTTCAAAAGGATATCTTAAAATCTGAGGGACTAGTTCGTATATATACAGACAGACAGACAGACGGACAGACAGACGGACAGACAGACGGACAGACAGAGACAGACAGACGGACAGACAGACGGACATGGCTAAATCGACTCAGCTCGACATACTGATCATTCATATATATACTTTATAGGGTCCCCGACGATTCTTTCTGGGTGTTACAAACTTCGTGACAAACTTAATATACCCTGTTCAGGGTATAAAAATGCGCACTATATCCATATAACGGGTGATACAAGTAGAGGTACTTTTTCCAATAGACATAGAAAGACTTACGTCTTCATTATGAAATTTCACGTTCTGTAAAGAAGAACATAATCGACTTCTTCTTCTTAATTGGCGTAGACACCGCTTACGCGATTATAGCCAAGTTAACAACAGCGCGCCAGCCGTTTCTTCTTTTCGCTACGTGAATTGGATATTCCAAGCGAAGCCAGGTCCTTCTCCACTTGGTCCTTTCAACAGAGTGGAGGTCCTCCTCTTCCTCTGCTTCCCCCGGCGGGTACTGCGTCGAATACTTTCAGAGCTGGAGTGTTTTCGTCCATCCGGACAACATGACGTAGCCAGCGTAGCCGCCGTCTTTTAATTCGCTGAACTATGTCAATGTCGTCGTATATCTCGTACAGTTCATCGTTCCATCGAATGCGATATTCACCGTGGCCAATGCGCAAAGGGCCATAAATCTTTCGCTGAACCTTTCTTTCGAAAGCTCTCAACTCGCACCATATAGCAGGACGGGATTTATGGGCGACTTATATAGTTTGGCTTTTGTTCGTCGAGAGAGGACTTTACTTTTCAATTGCCTACTCTGTCCGAAGTAGCACCTGTTGGCAAGGGCAATCCTGCGTTGAATTTCCAGGCTGAAATTGTTGGTGGTGTTAAGGAGGATGGAGTCATGTGTAGAAGTTCACGCAAGTGAGGAAAGTTCTCTGATCGCCATTCACTTGGGAGTGGCCAGAAACGATTCTTTTACACATGTCTCAAGCAACCCACAACTTCCGGTCTTTGACCAAGTATCCTCTGGGTAGCCTAAGAACATCCGTTTGAAGGCGAGCTAAAGTGAGAAGGCGAAACATCCTCTACATAGGGTTGTGCGCTGGGTTTGGGACTTGCCACGTAAAAAGCCCTCCCAATGAAAGATTACCAACAGCCTCGGTCTCCTGTCATCAAACAAACAACACGGTCTGACGAATGAAGCGACTTAGCGCATTTTACGAGGATATCTTAAATTGAAAGCGTACAAATATAGCTTGTGTAATATATAAACCCGTTAGACATTCTTAAGCGACATCGCTTCGCTCTATGGGCTGTAAAAGTTTCCAAGAAGATCAGACGTTTTCGAACCTAATTTTGTTTAGCGCTAAGGCTCATTTCTGGATCAATGAGCATGTAGCCAAGCAAAATTGCGCCACTTGGGACGAAGAGCTACCTGAAGAGAGAAAAAGCAACGGTTTGTTGTGGTTTGTGGATCAATGTCATCCTTGGTCTTCATTAAATCCAGTACAGTATGTACTTACACCAGATCATCAATGGATTAGACCACGTTATCTTTTTCCATATGTTTGGAACACTTCGGTTACAAGGTAGCGTGGTCTTGTCGTAGAAAGATTCTGCTTTTAGAAAGGTATTTTACCGCAGGCATACCTATACATACAAATATTAGCATATAGTCGGAGTATGTGAGTAGTGTGTACCCATTTAAGTTCTTAAACTCACGAATTTCATATTTTCGGTGAAATTATGCCTACTGTCAGTACAAAGTAAATTGCATGAACATTGCAGTCGCAATAGACTTCCGAATAAAATCATTGGGTATTGAAAAAAACAAGTGCTTTCCAATATTACTCGATGGAAGAATTTTGCAAATTTGAAAAGTGTGGTGTAACATATTTGTTTGATAATTAACTTACAGTTCAAAAACAAAATATAAACTATGACGAAATTCTGTTAGTATCCAAAGTAATCAAACATAACAATAGTTCAACTCACAGAACAAGTGGGTACAATGATTTTTTTGTAAAAGTCTGCGGTAGGAAGTAAGTGACAACATAACGGTTCATGCAACAATACTTTAAAAATAAGCTATGTATGTGGCAACTTGCATCTATAAAAGAAAAACAGAGCAAACAACAAAATGTTGATTAGATGGTAAATGTGTAAATAAAGGGTTGAATGCAGTTTTAATGCGTATTTGGCGTAAAATAGCCAGAAATACTTATGTATGTACGTAAGTATGCTGCGAGGGATATAATTTACAGGGGGCATAAAAAATAATAATCTACCGAGCGAGAAAACATTTACACTTGTTTGCACATCACACTAATAATATGTAAATATAAATTTTTTTCTATGCTTAATTAAACTAACAAGCAGTTTGATAGATAAAATGTGTTTATGCAGTAAAAGAGGCGTTCATAAACAACAACAAGTAAAGTCATTTGCATAAACAGTTAACTGAAGGGTATAAAAGAATATTTCAACTTTTAAATTTTTGCATGAATTATTAACAATCAAATTAACAAACCATAAAATTAGCATAAGATAATTAGCTTTATCTGTAACCTGGCCTCGACATATTCTCTAAAAGTTACCGTATAATGATTCGGTGTACAAACTTATAACCCTAATCCAATGGCGCTCATTTAAACCATTCTTAAACGAGATTTACACATTAGCTTTATCTACATTGGTTATTGGACTACCTAAACTTTTGTTGTTTTGAATATTCTCAGAAGCGCTGGTCGACTCTAAAATCATCGGTGTTAAGTAGGAAATAATTCGGTCGCTTATAAAATACAATCCACTAAATTATTTCTATTAGTAAAGCAAAAGGGTAAGGTCTTAGTGAATGAGGGCAAGACGAAATATCTCCTGTCATCAAACAAACAGTCGTCGCACTCGCGACTAATTTCCCACTAACTTCGAAGTTGTGACTAATTTCGTCTATCTTGAAATCAGTATTAACACCAATAACAATGTCAGCTTCTAAATCCAACGCAGAATAATTTTTGGCAACAGGTGCTATTTCCGACTTAGTAGGCAATTGAGAAGCAAAGTCCTCTTTCCACGAACAAAAACCAAACTCTAAAAGTCATTCATTATTCCCGTTTTTCTATATGGTGCAGAAGCATGGACGATGACAGCATCTGATGAGGAGTTTTCGAGAGAAAAGGTCTGCAGAAGATTTATGGTTCTATATGCGTTGGCAACGGCGAATATCGCATTCGATAAAGCGAATTAAAAGACAGCGGCTACGCTGGCTAGGTTATGTCGCCCGAATGGTCGAAAACACTCCAGCTCTGAAAGTATTCGACGCAGTATCCGCCGGTGGAAGCAGAGGGAGAGAAAGACCTCCACTGCGTTAGAAAGACCAGTTGGATAAGCACCTGGCTTCGCTTGGAATCTCGAATTTGCTCCAAATTGCGAAAAGAAGAAAACGCGAAAACGGTGTCTACGCCATTAAAGAAAAAGAAGATGTAAACTTAAATATCTTAACAAAAGCTTCGGAAATATTTTACACATAAGGAAAACCTTACAAAATGTTTTAAATAAAATATGTTTAAATATTTTTTGGATTATTTTTACTTCGTTCGTTTCGTTTCTTTGAACGCAACCAGGTATTTGGGTATACGTTTTTTATATAATATGGGCGGTTGAGTATCCTTAGCAAAACTTTATACCAAAATTGCCTTCGGTCTACCAGACCATTGTTATGTCTTCTAAGCGGAGCTCACAGCAATTAAATAAAACCTTATATTTCTGAGAAGGAGTGTGCTTCCAACATCATCCATGTGAATATTAGTTTCTATATGTATACATAGTAAAATAATAGGAACTATAAGTTGGGGGTTTCTTGACGTTGTTTTAGAAGTTGCGCATATAATACTCTTCGTACTGATGAAGTTTATCAGAAACACGAGGTAGTTCGGAAAGGAGTCAATAGGGTGAGGATACTTTAGTTTCGGTGGCATCCCAATAGGCCTCCTAAAGGCCTAAGTATAGTGTCATGAGACAGCCACTCTACCGACTCACCTTTAAGTAGAGCTCCGAAATTGACAGCAAGGTATGAAACCTTTAGAAACCAGTAACCTTTAAAACGTTTTTAATGACGTTTAAAAATACTTTGACAGTTTGATAGTTAAGCTATAATTCTGTGCTTTCACTTGTCATGTCGTGCTGATATTAGACAACGAGGTATCCACAGTTAACATAAATTATTATTGCTTTCAAAATAACTCGTCATTATTTAAATTCCTTATTAGAGTTGGACTGATTTGAGTTTGCCCAAAAAATGTCTAATCAACTCTGTCAAATAGTTAATATCAAAGTTATTCAAACATACGTATGAAATTCAGAATACTCACGAAACTATTCGTTGATTTTTAGTAAATAAGTGGCTAACTACTGATGTCGTATAGTAATCTTGTAATTCAGTCATCGACTAGCTCTCGCGCCGATAAGTCGTGTCTTTTGCATTTCTGGTGTTTTTTCGACATTTTCTGTTTCTTCTTTTCGGACCTTCTATACACGTTTAATCCATTCTTTCTTACTTTTCACTTTTACTGTTCGAGTGTAGAAACTTATTAAAAAGTGTTCTTCGTGCAAAATGGCCTGTGGCCTGAAATTATCGCAGCGAATCGTTTCGCCGTATTCGATACAGGACCTGGTAAAAAAAACGTAAAACTAGTAAAAGTGTTTCGGTTATCGATTTTCCAGAACTCTCGGATAAAAAAGCTGATGACCCCAAATTCGTAGTGATGGAAGCTACTGCCACGGCCAAACCCCTTTCCTACTATTCCTACTTTGCCATTTATCGTGCCATTAAGCAAATTAGTGATTACGTCCACTCCATATCTACCCTTCGAGATGGTAAACTGCTTCTGCTTGTCAAGAATAACGATATTGCAAAAAAATTCTTAAAAGTAAAAGAACTGCCAATATCAGCCACTCTACACGAGTCTCTCAACCAAGTAAAAGTCACGATCTTTGCTCCATTTCTAAACAACGTTTCAGAGGAGGAGATAGGAAACAAGCTGAGCTTTCAAGGGGTCGTGTCAGTGTTTAAATTTAATAAGTTTATTGAAGGAAAACCGCACCCCTCGGGGGTTTTGTTACTAACCTTCAACCTCCACAAGTTACCAAATAAAATTGACGTCGCCTGGTGTAAACTTTTGGTACGTCAATATATTCCATCGCCAATGCGCTGCAAAAATTGCCAACTTCTTGGTCATACAGCAAAGCGCTGTAATCGTTCCCCTCTTTGTGTTAATTGTTCACTCCCTCCCCATGCCCCATCTGATTGCAAACGCATTTTTTGCATCAACTGCTTCCAACAACACGCATCATCCTCTAAAGACTGTACCAAATTCTTACAAGCAAAAGAGATAATAAAAATTGAAACAATAAACAAATGTTCTTTGCGCGAAGCAAATTCATAAGGAACAAACAACACCAGCTTTTCTATCCAATAACACATATGCTTCAATAGCGTCCAATTCCAACGAAAATATCGAAACAACAACCACTAACGTTGACTCTTCGACCACCATAAACTTTCGCCAAAATCACCAAAAATAGCACACAATCTAAAAGCATTTCTCCTTTAGAGAAAAAAATATTTTCAAATCGCCCATAGTGGAATCCACTCAAGAATTAGAAAGAAACATTTCAACGACTCTAACCACACCAATATCAGGTATCCAATCAAATGACTTCACCATACCAAACGAACATACCATTCTCTACGTCTTCTCAATTCCAATCCTTACCTTTCGAACCTCTTCCATCCTTTTCTCAAGTACTTTCCAACACTCAAGAATTAATTACATCCGAAGATGAAATGTTTTCTTTTTTTTGACAGCAACCGATGAGTCGACGCTACGAGTTTTCGAGAGAAAAATTCTGCGAAAGATTTATGGTCCTTTGCGCATTTGCAACGGCGAATATCGCATTCGACGGAACGATGAGCTGTACGAGGTACACGACGACGTTGACATAGTTCAGCGAATTGAAAGACAGCTTCTAGGTCGTGTTGTCCGGATGGACGAAAACACTCCAGCTCTGAAAGTATTCGACGTTGTACCCGCCGGGTTAAGCAGAGGAAGAGGAAGACCTCCACTCCGTTGGAGGAACCAGGTGGAGAAGGACCTGGCTGCGCTTGGAATATCCAATAGGCGCCACGTAGCGAAAAGAAGAAAGGTTTTGGCAGTGAATACTTCAAAACTTTTCCTTTTAGCCGTCTTTACAGCTCTTTTAAAGAGGGCGTTTGCTTTTTTATAATTATTCAGATTATATTTAGACATTGATTTCTTGAAAGTATTCCAGTATTAATTTTTTTTGTCACGCATATGACCAAGATCTTTGTTCCACCAGATTGGAAAATCTTTTGAAGACCTGCGTTTGGTTTGAGGAATCAGTTTTGTGAATTCAGATGTGGCTTGGTTGATGATGTCGATTGGAGGGTGGGTAAACTTTTTAAAATTTCTCTTTGAAATATATTCCAGTTTGCGAGTGAAATAATACATTTTGGGAGATGTTTATATTTTTCAAAGTGGAAGTTTGTTTGAAGTGAGATCGATATAGAAAAGTGGTCACTACCTCTGAGAATAGATGAAACTTCTCAACTGATTGGGAGGGAGAGCTGGGGAGAGGATAAGGAATGTCGACGCTCGTTAGGTAAGAGTGGGTAGAAAAGTGTGGGGGGCGCCATTGTTAAGAAGAATGAGGCTGCTGTTCAATAAGAAATTCTCTACGATTGCACCCCTTGTGTTTGATTTGCGGGAACCCTAAAGTGTATTCCACGGGTTGAAGTCCTCTGTCCACAAAACCGGTGGGGGTAGTTGGGAAAGTAAATCTTTCAAATCAGTTTCGTTAAAAACTTGCTGGGGTGGTATATACATACGTACTAATGATAGTAAAACTAAAATTTAAATTGATTTTAAGAACTATTGTTGATAGAGTGGAATTTAAATCGATAATTTCATGTGGATGATTTTAAAATGCAAACGCCTTGCCTATTGCTTTGAATGTTATGTAAAAAAAAATAAAAAAGCAAACGCCCTCTTTAAAAGAGCTGTAAAGACGGCTAAAAGGAAAAGTTTTGAAGTATTCACTGCCAAAACCTTTCTTCTTTTCGCTACGTGGCGCCAATTGGATATTCCAAGCGCAGCCAGGTCCTTCTCCACCTGGTTCCTCCAACGGAGTGGAGGTCTTCCTCTTCCTCTGCTTCCCCCGGCGGGTACAACGTCGAATACTTTCAGAGCTGGAGTGTTTTCGTCCATCCGGACAACACGACCTAGAAGCTGTCTTTTAATTCGCTGAACTATGTCAATGTCTTCGTATATCTCGTACAGCTCATCGTTCCGTCGAATGCGATATTCGCCGTGGCAAATGCGCAAAGGACCATAAATCTTTCGCGAAAACTTTTCTCTCAAAAACTCTCAACGTCGACTCATCAGTTGATGTCATCGTCCAAGCCTCTGCACCATATAGCAGGACGGGAATTATGAGCGACTTATAGAGTTTGGTTTTTGTTCGTCGAGAGAGGACTTTGCTTCTCAATTGCCTACTCAGTCCGAAGTAGCACCTGTTGGCAAGAGTTATCCTGCGTTGGATTTCCAGGCTGACATTGTTGGCGGCGTTTACGTTGGTTGCCAAATATACGAAACTATCTACAATTTCGAAGTTATGACTGTCAACAGTGACGTGAGAGTCAAGTCGCGAGTGCGACGACTGTTTGTTTGATGACAGGAGATATTTTGTTTTGCCCTCGTTCTCTTCCAGACCCATTTGCTTTGCTTCCTTGCCTAGTCTGGAGAAAGCAGAACTAACGCCGCGGGTGTTGAGGCCGATGATATCAATATCATCGGCATACGCCAGCAGCTGTACACTCTTATAAAAGATTGTACCTGCTCGATTAAGTTCTGAAGCTCGAACTATTTTCTCCAGCAGCAGATTGAAGAAGTCGCACGATAGGGAGTTGCCTTGTCTGAAAGGTCCTTCGCGATCCTGACGGAACTTTTCGTGTTGCTCAACGTCAGTTTACACAGCCGTATTAGTTTTGCGGGGATACCAAATTCAGACATAAAGGCAGCTCCTTTTCGTGCTGTCGAAAGCAGCTTTGAAATCGACGAAGAGATGGTGTGTGTCGATTCTCCTTTGACGGGTCTTTTGCAAGATTAGGCGCATGATGAATATCTGGTCGGTTGTTGGTTTGCCAGGTCTAAAGCCACACTGATAAGGTGCAATCAGTTTCTTGACGGTGGGCTTTAATCTTTCACACAATACGCTCGATAGAACCGTATACGCGATGTTAAGGAGGCTTATCCCACGGTAGTTGGCGAGGATTGTGGGGTCTCCCTTTCTATGGATTGGGCATAGCACACTTAAATTCCAATCGCTTTGCATGCTTTCGTCTGACCATATTTTACAAAGAAGCTGATGCATGCTCCTTATCAGTTCTTCGCCGCCGTGTTTGAATAGCTCGGCCGGCAATCCATCGGCCCCCGCCGCTTTGTTGTTCTTCAGGCGGGTAATTGCTATTCGAACGTCTTCATGGTCGGGCAATGGAACGTTTGCTCCATCGTCATCGATTGGGGAATTGGGTTTGGCTTCTCCTGGTGTTTTACGTTCACTGCCATTCAACAGGCTGGAGAAGTGTTCCGTCCATAATTTAAGTATGCTCTGGGCATCGGTGACCTCCTTTGGGGGTTCTACAAGAGTAAGCTCCGGTCTTGAAACCTTCTGTAAGCCGCCGCATTTTTTTATAGAATTTTCGAGCATTACCCCTGTCGGCCAGCTTGTCAAGCTCTTCATACTCACGCATTTCGGCATCTTTCTTTTTCTGTCTGTAAATCTCTTTCTTTTTCTGTCTGTCTATCCCATCCCCCACCTTTTGTGGTCGATCGTAACGTTGCGGGGTAGGCAGCCTGTTTTCTCTCCGCTGCGACACGGCACTCCTAATCGTACCAGCTGTTCTTTTGCACTTTCCGAAAAGCAATGGTTTCGGAAGCAGCTGTACGTAAGGAGTTTGAAATGCCGTCCCACAGTTCCTTTATACCGAGTTGTTGACGAGTGTTCTCAGAGAGCAGGAGTGCAAGCCGAGTAGAAAATCGTTCGGCTGTCTGTTGTGATTGCAGCTTCTAGACGTCGAACCTTACTTGTGTTTGTTGACGTGCATTTTTTGCTGCACAGAGGCGGTGCGGAGCTTGCCTGCAACAAGATAGTGGTCCGAGTCGATGTAAGGACCTCGGAGCGTACGCACGTCTAGAACACTGAAGACGTGTCTTCCGTCTATCACAACATGATCGGTCTGGTTGGTGGCTTTTCGATCCGGAGACAGCCAGGTAGCTTAATGGAGCAGCTCCAAGCGCTCATAGAAGGCATCTTTGGTCACATCGTGCTTCTCTTCTGTCGGGGCGTGGGCGCAAATCAGCGATACATTGAAAAACCTCGCTTTGATGCGGATTATAGCTAGACGTTCATTCACCGGAGTGAATGATAGTACTCGGCGACGGAGTCTCTCTCCCACCACGAATCCAACACCGAACTTGCTCTCCTTTATATGGCCACTGTAGTAAATGCCACAAGGACCTACTCGTCTCTGTCCTTGTCCCGTCCATCACATTTCTTGGACGGCGGTGATGTCAGCATTTATTTTCTCGAGGACATCAACCAGCTGGGCAGCGGCACCTTCCCAATTAAGGGACCGGACATTCCAGGTGCATGTCCTCAATTCGTAGTCCTTATTTCGTTTGCCATGGTCGTCATCAAAAGGGGGGCCACTCATCCCAGCTTTGTTGTTCCTTTTCATTGGGGTGTTTTTTTACGTGGCGGGTCCCAAATCCAGCGCAGAACCTTATTTAGGGGATATTTCGCCTTCTCACTTTAGCTCGCCTTCAAACGGATGTTCTTAGGCTACCCAGAGGATACTTGGTCAAAGACCGGAAGTCGTGAGCTGTTTGAGTCATATGTAAAAGAATCGTTTCTGGCCACTCCCAAGTGAATGGCGATCAGAGAACTTTCCTCACTTGCGTGAACTATTACACTGTGGAACATTTTTGGGATTATTGTCTGGGGGGTGAGAAATTCCAAGTCAGGGTGATGGTACTAGGCCAGTATAGTAAAACCTTCAAAGGGTTTGGCGTTCGTATGTGTCAGTTTTTTTGTATGACCTTTTATGTTTTTACCTTATCTTGATGTTTTTTCGCTAGTTGTACATTTTGGCAAAAACGTAGTTTAACATAACTCGCGAACTACTATTATCTATGTTTCCAATCCATTAGACGGTTGTAGCAGCTTTTACACACTATACTTGGTACCCAATTTTCGTTCACTATTACATAAGAAAAAATTTAAGAAGTCATAAAAAAAACTGACACCTACGAACGCCAAACCCTTTGAGGGTTTACTACTACCTAGTACCATCACCCTGACTTGGAATTTCTGACCCCCCAAATTAGCTGTTGTACTGTGTTATTAAACCAATTAAACCGTCGAACCTAACTACTTCTTACAGAGCAATTTCCTTGCTATCCTGCTTGAGTAAAATTTTCGAAAGAATTATTGCTAGGCGACTTTCATGGTTTACTACAAAAAATAATTTTATAAATCACAACCAAACGGATTTCAAACATCAGCACACTACAATGGATTCACTTATTCAACTCCAACACTATGTATCAGACACTCTCTCCACCAAAAACCATGCCACTATCCTGGACACTGATTTCGAGAGAGCTTTTGATCGCATAGGAATTCTTGCAGTCAATTAGCAGCTTGGAAGACAGGTCCAAAAGTTATAAGAATATGTAGTAAAAGCTTTTATGATCCTAAGAAAATTTCAGGTTCGCATAAACAATGTGCTATCTAGTTTGCATCCTCTCAAAAATGGTATACCGCAAGGCTCGCCACTATCGGTGATGCTTTTTGTTATAGCTTTTGATAAATTAACTGAGATATGCCTTAAAATTAAAGGCATTAAACCCACTATGTACGCGGACGACGCTATTATTTGGTGCAATACAAAAGATCTCCAAACTGCTAACAATAATTTTAAGAAAATACTAACAGAGTTTAAGAAATGGGGCATGAAATCTAGTGCAACAATTTCCATTACAAAATGTAAATTACTACATATTTGTAAAAAGACAAAATGTGTATATCCACAGTTAGTTTTTGAAAATATTGTAATAGAATCCGTAAGCAATTTAAACATTTTAGGAGTATATTTTGATTAAAGATTTAATTTTCGGTATCAATGTTTTAACCTAAGAAATAACTTAACAAAAACACTACACATAATTAAATATTTAACTAGTAAACGATCTTTTATTCACCACAACTCTCTAATAAACGCTACGAGAGCTTTAATACTCGCTAAAATCGACTACGGTTTACCTATCTTTGGATGGTGCGCAAACTCTAATCTGAAACTTTTGGAACCTCCTTATCATGCAGCGAGCCGTCGGAGTAAAACGCTTTCCCTGCATCACCTATTAAGTGTATCTTGAAGGAATGTGGCCTACCAACAATAAAGGAAAGGGTATACGAACGAACAATGCAACTAATTCCCAAAGTGATATACTCTCCAAATGCCAGTTTACATAAAACCAAATACGGAAAAGACTTAAACATATATCCGCCCCAAAGAACAAAAGGGTCAACAAACAGCAGGACTGGTTGTTAAAAAAAGAAACTATTAACATGTTCCTTCAAACCTTCAAAAAGAGCAACACCAGTAATTTATTATTTCAGAAACTCTTCTTAGAGTTAACATTTTACATTTACATTTTAAATTTAGAAATTACTCAATCAGTTGCGAAGCCCACATATCACTGTCGATACAAACATACTCCTGTGATCAAATCGAAAAGTGAATTTTGTTCATTTCGTCTCCTTCAAAGTAATCCCCACCCGCAGCAATACACTTATGCCAACGAATTTTTCAGCCGTCATAGCACACGATTTTAGTTAGAAATGTGGCGAAATGATTACGAATAACCAATGCAGTATGAGATGGTGTATTATCGCACTTCTTTGTTCAATAAATTCAGACATAGTAAAAATCGAAGAATTCACTTTTAAAGAGTCCTGTTTACTTTGGAAAGTATCTTGTATATATTATTTAAAGAAGCTGCGAATCAATTCAACATTTTTCGATGAAATTATGAATGGATCGTACTCCATTTCAATAAGTTTCATTTTTTTTCTTTGCATCTGAAGTAGTTGTATTAGAGTCAACATATTTTACTGAAGTTTGAAATACAAGTATGTGATATAAACTGAACTCAAAGTATACCGAGAAAAAATCGACCAAAATATCAAAAGACGTAATATTAGGGATATAAGTTTTTAGACAATATATAGACCGATTTCATTTATATGTGCTATGCGCTAAGTAAACCATGTAAACCTAAATTCTTTAAAATGTCATACATATTGATCAACACAAACCGTTTAAAATTAGCTGAAGGAACACTATGTCCTCATAAACAAAATAAAGGTAACCATACAATATTTTTATATAACAGTTTTCTCATACTTTAAAACGAGTAGTGTAATTTTTTATCCGAACAGGGAAAGAGGCGGCTATTCGAAAGATTTGGTGTTTTATGTCAGCTATATATATATACATATATTGGCAATGTCACATACTAAACTTTGCAGTGTTTTCGTTTTATACTTTCAGTGAGAAACTTAAAAATCAAGAAGCGCCCAAAGAGCATAAACGATTTTGTATAATTCTGTGAGCCATGTACTATGTTTAAAAGTGTGAGTGCGAGTTAGTAAAAAGTGAAGTGGACAAAAATACCCCATATAATGACATAAATTCATCAGAAAACAGAAAATACGAAAGACAAATCTAAACCACAGAAAAGTGCTTTTACGCAAATAATGTGCAACGAAAAAGCGACAAAAAAATCTAGAAGCGAAATTCGTTACAAGAACTCTCCCATTTAATAAGCAAAAATTTATGTGTGAGTGGACGACAGTAAGTGACTTTGGGAGAATAAAGCCCTCAAGGTCGACAATTTTAATATATTCGAGAGTGATAGTGATGGGAGTGGTGGAAACGGGTTCGATGTCATCCTTGCTATCGAAAATACATATACATACAAGATAATTAACTAAACTAAACGAGATAGATATGGAGCTATATACATATGTATATTAGGGTGTCCGTTATTTACCAAATTGATTATTTTTGACGAGACGCCCCCTAAACTTTTAGGTTTCCATCTAAAAAAAAATATCAGACCATAAAAAGTCCTCAATTTTCATAATAAACCTTGCCCCAAACACGATACATTAAGAAGTTAATTTTAACCTTGAATAACTTTTAAAGGAGTGAGTATATCGAAAAATTGTCAAGACTTTTTTTGTAGAGTATTCAATTCTGTACAAGAATATGACCTTTTTATTCCTACAAACGAGAAAGCTCCAGAGAAAACAAAATATTCGTAAAATGTGGCAAAATCCCATGTAATTTCCATGGGAAATGTATCGTGTTTGGGGCAAGGTTTATTATTAAAATTTTACATAAAGAGATAAAATTGAGATATCTCGATGAAACTTAGAATATGGGTTCTTTTGCAAAAAAAACAAATACGAGCTCGTAGACGAGCGTAATCAGACCACTGTTACGCCATAACTAAGCACTCAATTAAGATATAGAGCTGAAATTTTTAACAAGTTTAATATACATATCTCCTAAACCACTTAAGCTGCAACAAACAAGTTTGCTGAGTACAAATCTTATAAGAACTTTAACCGATAGTGTGAAAATGCATGAAATCGGAAGATAACCCCGCGGGTTAACTGTTAAAAGCTACTAAAAGCGCGACAAATCAATAGCTAAATAAGCCAGAGCCATTGAATTTAAGGGAGTATTTTATTCTAGAAGCATGAATTTCAGGTAATTTTTAAAGTGTCGTAAAAAAAGGGATATTTTCACCATCCATTTTTCTATGGTGTTTTTTTTATTGATATCTTAAGAATACAGAAAAACAATTTTACAAAAAAATATTAAAAATGAAAATAATTAGGGGGGGGGGGGGAGAGACTTGTGTAAAAATGGCGCATCCTGGTGACATTGATCCTCTCCTGCTGACTTTCCTGGTGGTCTGAAAAAAAAATCAAAAGAAATTCTTAATCAGTAAGGATGCTGTTATAGTCCTGTGGCAACCCCAAAGTAATGTGGCAACCCCAAATGCCACTCTGCAAAAAGCATAGATATGGAAACCCAAAAAGTGGATAAGCTGTCAGCTTGACGAACCGCCATCTTTTCTTCTTCTTGCCGCATCATCCCGACTGCTAGCACGCTTCATCATTTTCGCTCTCCATTTCATTTTCATTTTCAATCATAAACTTTGTATTAGTATTTTATATTTTAATAAATCTAAAATTATTGTGGACATCCCACAGTCCCTACCTCAGAGAACATGAAAAAAATTTTTTTTGAAAAATGGCGACTGCCTAAAAATAAAAATCATTTTTTAAGCTCTTTTTTTGAAATTCCTGAATTTTTTTAAAATATTAAAAACAAAAATTTTGGCACGATGCTTGTAGGAACGATAAAGGATTATATAAAGAAGGTTCACACAAAATTTCAAGTAAACCGGTGTATAGAACTTGAGATAATGCCGGTACCGTGTGGAAAAACGTAGTTTCGAGAAAAATGCGTTTAAAAAATTCGATACGACTGAACCGGGCCAGGTACTGCGTCACTAAAGTAACTGTAGCTCTTAAAATAATTTTAGTTTTTAAAAATCCTTTTGAGGATATGTTCTTAAGGGTCCAAACTTTAAATATATGAAAAGAAATCAAGTTTTTCAAAATTCTAGAGTAGAATACCCCCTAAACATCGAGATGGTACGAAAGAGTTTTATGGGAGACGGTGTGAAAATTGGACTATGGGTGTGGCATCGCCCACTTTTTGGAGAAATCCCATATCTCGGGACCAACCGATTTCTACAAAATTTAGTACGCGTCATTTTTCTTACAATCTTATGTCACATTGTGAAAATGAATGAAATCGGTTATCCCAATGAAAATAAGAGCACGTGTTTTACTCCTAACATTGTATCTTTGTGCCTAAAATAGTTAAATTTGGGCGAAAACTTGGCCTAGCTCCTATATAACTAATATCAGGATTTTCGAACATCCAGCGCACTTTACTCTTTATGACTGGTTTTACACCTTAACGATTTCCCTGGCTTTGATTGTTGCAAGTTGCAAGAGTATAAAATGTTCGGTTACACTCGAACTTAGCCCTTCCTTACTTCTTTCTCATTATCGAACAGCAAAACTTCATAGATGAAAACTCCGGGAAAGTTTCCCAAATCGCTGCGAAATTTAACCCTTTGCGACCGTATGTATGCTCTCAGCCACCAAAGCTTTTTTACCATTCCAGTTGTAGAAAACATATTCCAGATGTGATTAAAAAACCAAATGTTGAATAAGAGAATAGTTACCATTTTAAGCAGCTACGATGCCTCAGGTATGAAACCTATTCGAAGAACTTTAAAAAGAGGTAGAACCGTCAACATTAGCAAACCAAAAGTTATCATAAACTACAATTTGAATGTGGGAGGCGTCGATAAGGCCGATCAATATGCAAGTTCATATTGTTTTATGAGAAAATCATGTAAATTGGAGAGAAAAATGTTTGCCTGATTTTCGTGATGAAATATTTCCAAACCTAGATACAGAGGAAAGGCTAAATGGCAAACTCCATATATTCGCCTCTCTGTGAAGATGTAAAAAGTAAAGATTGTTCCGTATATTTGAACAGAAAAATTTTGTGACACATGTTCTCGGGGGCTTCACATTGGAGACTGCTTTGAAGGATACCACACGATGAAGAACTATAAAATATAATTTTTATATAAATTTCAACATATTATTATATTACATGTATCGTAAGTTTTAAAAAGAATTAATAAATTTTATTTTTCCTTCACAATCTTGCATACTGTGTATTACAGTTTTTTCAACGAAGATTAATTCCGATCAACATGATACCCATATATAAAATTAATATAGTCGCAAAGCGTTAAATTACTTACAACTTTTATCTGCTGATGATGAAAAAGCACTCATATACTTAAGCCCTTAAGTGATTACTGAGTACTTAGCAACAATCTTTCTGTGAACGATTAAAAGTACAATTTTATGAGAATTTAGCATACCACATAACGATAAACACGAGTTAAGAAACCACCGCGGGATCCTTCATACTTTTTGGTTCCTTTAAAACTCGCTTAATACGAAAAAAATAAAATATGAATGGTAAAATAATGGCAGCTCTGTGAAGCCTCCATATAATCGTGTTGTTGTAAAATATCTTAAATTAAAATGGAAATATGTTAAATATAAAAGAGGAAATAAAACCAACATTTGGAAATAAAAACACTTTGAAATTTAACAGATATCGAAATATAAACGATGGATGGTCGGAATTTGCTGTAAACGAGAGAATATCATAAACAATAAGGCAGTGGTATTAAAATGCTAAAAACTTTGCACCAGGAGCTAGGGTGGAGAGCTAAAAATAAAGGGCTTTCCGATAAGAGTGATCTGATTTCTTTTCTAAAAAAAAATACACTTATTGTTAATGAATTTCAAATTTTTTTTATTCAATGTGAATTATATTCAATAGATTCAAATTCTGAATAAAAACTCACGAATTCTCCTGCAGAAACTAGTTCGATGAATTAAATTTTCAAGTACTTTTTCCACTAAATCCAGTTGTATGTCGTGAATAGCAAGATCAATATAGACTTCAAATAACCCTAGATGTTGTCAAGATCAACTTTTCCAATTGCGGCTATAAAAAATTGGTTATCAAAGAAAAGAGCAATATCAGAAAATTCCCGACGTTTACAGTGGTTTAATGTCTTCAGTTTTATACATATACTCGTACAACCCCAAATTCTTTCTCAAAATCCGCTAGGTTGTGTTGAGGTAGTTTCAATTCTTGAGAACGTCTTGGGAACGGCAAATGGCGGTCTTCGGCAACACTTGCTTGAGCGACAGCAATATTTATTACTTCGAACGGTTCTTTGTCTTGTTGGCACATTACATTATGTAAAGAAATTTTCACCAACTCGACGAATTGCGAGCACAGGTAAACGATTATTACGACCACAAAATGGCAGAAGTGCACGAAATTTGCAATTGGAGACCGTTTATTTTGATAATAAAATTGAATACTTTGCAAACGTTGTTCTTGCGAATAAATATTCTTGATGAAATTATCAATATTACCTAATAAAACTATATAAAAGATACATATCATGACATATTATAAATGGCCCAAACGACACTTTGAAATCCTATCGTCAATATTGGGAAACCAGGTACTTATAATACACGAGGAGGGTCTCATTCATCCAGATAATAGTCCGGACTTAACAGCAAGTGATTACTTCTTGTACCATATGTATAATTAACAGATATGAGCTACGTACGAAGTAGAGACGTTTTCGACAATATTAAACATGAACACATTAATAATCACCTGAAATGGTTGCCATAAAATTTGTAAACTTTCTTTCGCACTTTAGATCACGGCTAACCTCTAGTGCACCATATTTTTTTCGATAAATTTATACCACCTTTCATATAACACGAAGTCAAAGATAATAGTTCTATGGTTTAGCGTAATAATGAGGTGCTCATGTATTTAATTTTTGTTGTACAATAATATCATATCTGTATGGATACTTTTTATGTAATCATATGCAATATACATATTATATATGTATGTATATAATCAAAATCAGATAAAAACTCGAACTAGGAATATTATAATGTCAATTGTTGAGATATTGTTTGCTTTTATTACCGTACTTATATCCATTTTACTTGCGAAAGAATTTATAACGGTCGCATTCTTTTCGTCGTCAAAACTAAAGGACTCGGTGCAACCAAGGTAAAGGTAGAAAGTAAAAGCGAACTAGTTAGAATTGGTGTATAAGGCGTTGGCGTTGCAAATTAAAGATATTCCTTCCGTTCTGGAAAATCATGCGGTACGTTGGCATAAATAGCGTATGTGACGGAGCGTGTGAGAGTTGATAATGTTCGAAACTGTTGAAACTCCAATACCGTGATTATATTTGTTGCCATTTTGAAGTTAATTTCATATTGCCACTCTTATAGAAATTTTCTTCCCTACTTGGTGAAAACTGGACAGTCAGGTTTCACAAGCTTTTCATGAAATTTCATGTAAATATAAGCAGTACTACGCCGGATCGGACCACTATAGCTTATAGCTGCTATAGAAGCTATGAAAGATATTACCGAAATTAATTTTTTTCTTGTTTTCACTCAATAGTTCGTTAACAGATGAAATCACAAAATAAAATTTGCATCACAGGACAGAAGAGGTAAAAGTTGTATAGATGTAATTGGTAATTGTAATTACAGCTATGCAATTTTTACCTCTTCTGTTCTTTAGTATCAATATCTAATAATTTTTTTTTTTTTTTGTCGATTGCTGTTTTGTTTCGGGCTCATACGCATAGATCCATGATTCGTCACCTGTAACGATCTTATAAACGTCTTTTGAAGCACCGCGATCGTATTTTTCTAGCATTTCTTTACACCCAATCCACACGAGCCTTTTTTTGAGCGATTGTCAAATTGTGCGGGATCCAATGGGAACAAACCTTTTTTACGGCCAGGTGTTCATGCAATATCGAATGTATGCTGGTGGGAGAAATGCATAGGTATGCCTCTATCTGAAGGTATGTTACATGACGGTCTTGCATTATCAGTTCACGTACGGCATCGATGTTTCCTGGCACAACGGCTGTTTTTGGACGACCTTCACGGAATTCGTCTTTGAGCGAGCGTCGGCTACGATTGAATTCGTTGTACCAGTTTTTTACAATGCTATAGGATGGTGCTTCATAGCCGTACAAAGATTTTAGTTCATCGATGCACTTTTGTCGTGATAATCCACGTCGAAAGTTGTGAAAAATGATCGCACGAAAATGTTCACGAGTTAATTCCATTTTTTGGCCGAGATGAATTTCTTAATTCCCTGTAAATAAAACAATTCACGATTAAATGACAAAACGTTCTGAGTGATGTTATGCTAAAAAATGTCAAACTTTCCAATGGAAATGTCAGATTGCACCCGGCAACACTTAGTGTTGCCCTAGGCCAGAATATATATAGCAGCCCTCGTACAACTAACTAATTATCTGCGAATTCGTATTGCGGTTATTGCCGTGTGGTAATCCTTAGACTTTGTGTAAATTATGTTGGCTTGAGGGATTTGGGTGCAGACTACCTCAATCCATCACTAGTGGTCTGGTTGTAGTACTGACATTTGTGCATAGCCACGAATTTGGCGGACTTTATCTAAATGCATTACGCGCCGCAACTGATGGTGTGTATTGAAGAATGAGAGAATTATTCGCGCTTTCACAAATTGAAACTCATTATTAGATGCCTTCTATTAAGCAGATGTAGGTAACGGCTCTGCACAGAGCAGTCATAAGGCAGCATTTTGGATTAATGGCCTGCTGAAGCAAACCAGTGCATAAAGTGCTGAAGCACTGGTATAAGTCACAGCGCTTTCAGGAAATTGTACAGTAAACATTCGTTACTTGACACAATGTGTAATGCATGTTCCCGAGTATCCATGTCAATAAATTGTGATGTCCTCAGACTATTTCATTCATTCATCATTTTTTCAACAGAATCTGCTACGACTACAAGTGGGTTTTAGGTTGGTGCGCATTCGTTAAAGTTGTCGTTAAGTCTCTAAATCGTCACGGCAATATGACTTCACGGTACTCACACACTCTGGTTCAAGAGAAGTGGTAAGTGTTATATAATGCCGAAATTTCGCAATAACTTTTTCATTCGAATTTTCTTTCACCAAACAATCTCACATTTCTGATGTCACGTAATTTTTATCTAATATCACCGGGATCGCAGATTAACTGTCCTGTAGCCTCATATTATAGTAAGTATTATCGTATTTTATTAGTTTAAGGTAAATAATGAGCTTTTACTTTCTGTGTACTCATAGTAACAGTCTTTACTTTACTTACTACTTGTATACTGGCACTACTTGTATACTAGCATACTACGTATATACTCTGCGTTTATAACCGAGTTAACAACAGCGCGTCAGTCGTTTCTTCTTTTCACTACTTAGAGCCAATTGGTGATATCAAGAGAGGCGTAGTTGATTTCTTCAACGGTGTATATGTAAGTCTTCCTGTCCTTCTGCTGCCACCGGCGGGTACTGAATCGGATACATTCAAAGCTGGAATGTTTTCTTCCATTCCTACAATATGACCTAGCCAGCGTATTCGCTGTTCCTTGATTCGCTGTGCTGAGTCAATGTAAGCGCACTATATATCTCATTGGAACAACAGTTTTAGTAAATATTTATACCCGCGTCAATTAGTCTAGAGGGCATTACCTCGAAAATTGTTTTGTTGTTGTAGTCGTTACCGAAATGCTCTACGCATTTGTTCTTTGACTGCATGGGAAACAAGAATCACCGCCTCATTTTCTACTAGAAAATGTTTGCCAAAACCAGTTGGTACTAGGAAATGGATGATTTATGTTAATTTAGTAAAGCACCTACCAAAAATAATTCTAAATTGTGTTTAAAAATCATCATCTGTCTTTTATGTTAACTGTCCTTCAACTTTTTCAACAGGGCATATCATTTTTTCCCCTGCCAAAAATGTACCAAAGTTAAATTGCTTGCATTTCTTGTAATTCCTCCTTAATCCACGTATGTGGTGTGTATGTGGAATATGACTGTTGTTGACAGCGAACTACATATCATCATAGGATTTATAAGACCAACTAAGTCATTTCAATGATAAGCCCTTGTCCTTTCTCGTCATGCGCATGCGGTTTGTAGTGACTGTGAACAATGGCCGATTGTTTATCTTTTTTGTTTTACGACAAGCTGAAAAACAAATTATTATACAGTTGGTTGTGTGAGATCATTAACTACATAAGCCTGCAGGAAGAGTATTGATTTGAATGTTATTTATTATAATTTCTATAATAAATATATTTGTGCAAAGGTTGTTTATATCACCTTAGCCTAAGAGAGACAAATATAATTAATCGTTATATGACAATGTTACAACGAAGACAGTTGGGCAAGAGCCACAAAAACGCTAAATATAAATGAAATTTCAGTTCCCAATTTTCTTGCCACTTTAGTGAGGCTGCAGCTGCATATGGATCGAATCGATCTTTTCCACAATTAAAACAGTTTTATTCGTTAAACCAAAACAAATCTTTTATAATATAAAATTTGATTTTTTGTCTGTTGTGGGAATACATTTATGACACTAGCTACTAAAGATATATAATATTTTTCAAATCAAAGTAAAATCCATACGATTCTTAGTTGGCCTTATCATTATAATAGTTTGTCAAAAAAATTTTGCGGTATTTTCGCTAGTTGGCGCTGAAAGCGCGTAGTTCTAGTTTTATTCGTCGCATCGGGTTATGCTATACCTTTTTGAAAAGCTCATTTCACGCGCTAACACTTGTTTGATTGATTGTCGTTTCTTTTAAGTCGTTCGTGAGTTATAGCGTCGCAAACATGGAGCAAAATAAAGAGAAAATACGGCATATTTTACAGTACTACTACGATAAAGGCACAAATGCATCTCAAGCCGCCAATGAAATTTGTGCAGTTTATGGACCCGATACAGTTTCCATTTCCACCGCACAACGATGGTTTCAACGTTTTCGTTCTGGTGTAGAGGTGGTCGAAGATGCGCCACGCTCCGGAAGGCCTGTCGTCGAAAATTGCGATAAAATCGCTGAATTGGTCGAAAGAGACCGGCATAGTAGCAGCCGTCGCATCGGTCAAGAGCTGGGCATGAGTCATCAAAAATTCATTTCCATTTCAATAAAAAAAAATTCAATAAAAATACCGCAAGACTTTTTTGACAAACCATTATCATATCTGGTGAATAAACTTTTGTTATTGTGAAAAAACTTGATACAAATTAATTTGGCGTGTTGTTAAAATGTTGCTTTCTAAAGATAAAAATACAGTTAAACCAAAAACTTGGTTTGATGATAAGTTTCCGGACACTGTCCCAGGAAAATCACCCATCACGGATTGGTAAGCTAAGCTTAACAGTGAAAAGAGCATCGAAGACGGTGAAAGCAGTGCATGTCAAAAAAGTGTGTTACCGACGCCAACTTCAAAAAACTTCACAAAATAATTTTGGATGAATATAAAGTGAAGTTGTTTGACCTAAAGATATGAACTGAATGTGTACATCATATCATTCACGAATAATTGGGCATAAGAAAGCTTTGTGCAAAATCCAGAACCAACAACGAGTTGCTAATTCGAAGAAGTGTTTGAAGATCTTCAAGCGTAATAAACCCAATCGACAGTCATCAGAGTGGACTTACTACGATGAAACCGCTCAAAAGCGTGGAAAAAAAACAAAAGTCGCTTGGCAAAGTTATGACGTCTGTATTTTGAGATGCGCCTGGAATAATTTTTGCCGAATACACTGAAAAACGTATAACTATCAACAGCGACTATTATATAGCTTTATTGGTCCGTGTCAAGGGCAAAATAGTCGAAAAACTGTCGCATCTGAAGAAAGGCAAGGTACCGTGTCACAAGCGATGGCAAAACTCCATGAATCCAAAGCACAAATCATACTACAAAGATGGTATCAGTAAGTTGGAGAGTTTGTATGGTCAGTGAACCATCGTTGAAGGGAACTATGTTGGATACAAAAGACGAATTTTGCCAATGAATGGTTTTACTATGGTGGACCGGAGCCTTTTCAATTGCAGAAGTATCGACCAAGCTAATGAATTATTTTATTTCAATTCTCAACACCTTAAAATACTTCGTCGCCTTTAATTCCTTCATACTCCGAGAAAATAAAGGGTTCAGTTACACCGGAACTTACCTCCCAACTCTCTTGTTTCACTCGCACTTTTAGTCGTTTTATACGAGCAACTGGAACAGGGAATAGTTTTACATACACAAAGTATGCGTAAAGTATAGAATATTGGAGAAAAAATGTACATATATTGCTCACATATCTTAAATATTGACCAATATCGATGGTGTAAAACCAACTGGAAGTTGGAAGAAGTTTGAAAATTTCACATTAGACACGATTTTATCTATGTTTGGCATTACCATATATTATTAACTGAGTTTGAGTTTGAGTTTCATTAAAGTACCTCACATACATGAAAGTACTTCATATACCATTATATAGCGAAAAAAGTCAGCCCGATATGCGAAAATAACGATATGTATACTAGTTTTATGGGGGCAGGGTAAGTTTCCACTTAATTTCATCCATTTTAAGCTTAAAGGTTTACAACGAACTGGAAAAGTACACTTCCTCAAAAATATATGAAGATAACTCACATGTGATATAAAATCTACTCGAAGTTCGACAATTTTTCTTTACGTGTATACGGGGGATCAACACTTGCCCGATTCCTACACATGGGTCCACTTATTAGGTATGTGGTGGCAGGAATAGTTCTAGTAACAAATTTTATTTCTGTTACATTTACTGGTGCTTGATTTGTATACCGAAAAGTGAAAGAATCAGATGGAATTTAGCCTTTGATTATAGGAGGTATTTGTAGTCTGATTTCGACCATATTCGCATTGTAACATAGCAATGTCAAGATAATACTTTTTCCGAAATTTAGTTGAAATTAGTAAAATAGATACCGCGTTATGGGTGCTCACCTAAATATGCGTAGTGCCACGACCATCGTCGAATTCTGATATTGGCTCCTTTAAATATTTTTTGAATCAGTTCGGGTGCAAAATTTAGTGCATTAGATACTTGAAACAAATAACCTAAAAGTATGCCTTAATCTAATCAAACTTTAACCATTAATATCATTTAAAAACTTATGTTAACAAAAAAATCTTAATAACAAAATCTATGAAAAGAAATATTTTTGAAAATAGTTGGAAGCGGGACATGAATTTTTCTATCAGATAATAAGGAAAAAATAGAAACTACTTTTCACTCTTAATTTACTGTCTTTATGAGAATATTACATATTGTTTATTTTGTAAGTATTACTGTAATTTTGAACGCAAGCGGCTTTGAACTTCAAAAAAATCAAATTAATTAAAGTTTTACCCTTTTGGCTTCATAGCATAGTTGATATTCCTATACCTACAAGTATATATATAGACACTATACTTGTAGAGTCAATATGTATGAGCATATAGCATCAACATGTTTGAATGTTAATGCAGAAGCTTAAATGCTTGATGCGGTTGGTATGGTTTGCATTCAATTTTACAACCCTGGTTTACATATGTACCGCAACCTATAACATTGCGGCTTATAAACTTAGTAAAATTACCACAAATACTTCACCAACTTGTGCCAGTAATCAAACAATTGCTTGATTAGTAACGATAAACCTCAATCAACTTTGGTTACGCCTAATTTAATACTCAAATACAAATTGTGGATACATGATTGTCATGCGGGAACATATGTTTCATTTATAGTTTTATTTATAATGCGCGATATTGGTTGTGATAAATATATATACATTTGTACAATGCAACACTTGGCTCACCTCCAATCCATTATTGTATATGCCGCCAACTTCTTAAAATTTCCTTACACAGTGTCAAACATAACGAAATTCCCACTTTATTTGAAAAGCTCTTTTATTGAATACGCCATTTAAATCACAGCAATTAATAAAGTCAGGCACTTAAATAGCCACAACAAATCATTGAAAATTGTTAATAACATAAAATCAGTTTGAAATTTGCACCGCAATTTACACTGTAAACGTCAACCTGACAGCAAAAGCTCAGCTGACACGCTTAGTTAAACATTCAAACACACATTAAAAATGAAATGGGCTTGTTATATGTACATGTTTTTCTTGCAGCGAAGGTGGTGTGGCTTAAATGAACAGGTGTAGGCCATGGCGTATACGTGACATATCATGTTCCACATAGAACAGATAAGCATATAAACCACAGACCATATTTATCGTTGCGGTTTCATGAAATAAATGTGTAGTAAACAATGCCGACACGAAAATAAAACTTTCGTTTTAAAAAGAACGGACCGGGGCGAATTATGTGTATGTAAGTGTATCAATGAAATATAAACCATGTTCACAAATATAAAAAATTCGACTCAGTTTGTCATACTGATCATTAGATATGTATATATATTTACAAGGTCTGTCGCAAAAGAAACAGGACTGTTAAAAAAACAACAAAAAATTAATATTTTCCAAAAGTTATATTTTTTTTATTTAAAGTAGTTTCCTTGTGCTTTGATACAGCGTTTAGCCCGGTCAATTCGCATTTCAAATGAGTGTTTAAGGTAATTTTTCGGAATGCTCTTGAGAATATTGGTCGTCGCCTTTTGGATAGCTGAAATGTCCTGAAACCAGTGTCCTTTCGTAGCCAAATGAAGTTTTCCAAAAGGTAAAAATCACAGGGTGCCAAACCAGGTGAATAGGGTGAGTGATTAATGGCTCATGGTGAGTATTAATTTTTACGAAATGCCAACAAGAGATCAAACTTTTTATTTCATATACCCACCAATAGGTGGCGCCACCAGAAACAGTTATATTTAAAACGTTCTGTTTCTTTTGCGACAAACCTTGTATATATATATACAGATATTTTATAGAGTCTCCAACGTTTCCGTCTGAGTATTATAAACATCATGGCAAATTCAATACACCCTGTTCAGAGTATGAAAAAAAAATACGGACGGAGTACAACGTAGAAATACTAGCAATTATAATTTTTTTATAAAAGAACTCTGAAGAGAATTTACAAGCATTCCAACAACGAAATCATTTGATCAAAAGATGGCAAATGCATACAGGTATAGTACGATGTCAAAATTTCCTGAGTCTTGAAATTTTCATGTTGTATTGAAACATTTTAGGACCGATATATCGCTCTCGAAGATATTTATATCAAAATTAAAATAAAAATTTCACTAAAAAAATTCTATGTTTGTTTACAAACTTTTGGAACCAACTATATGTATCTTTATCGATTGCCCAGTGGGAATTTCATGACATTTCATCATATGTTTGTGTTATCGGTGCGAAAATGAGCTTTGAACCAAGAGCCAACATTAAATTTTGCTTTAAAATAGGCAAAACTTTTAGCGAAACGTTTAAATTGATGAAACAAGTTTATGGCGATGATTTCTTATCCCGTAGTAGAGCGCACGAGTGGTTTCAGCGTTTTCAAAATGGTCGTGAGAACATAAATGACGATCAACATGTGGTCTAATAAAAATCGGTGATCATCGGAAATTCCATAGAATCTGTGCGTGAATTCATCAAAAATCAGACGAAATCATCATTGAAGTTCATAGAGATGGAATTGAACATCTCCAAAATATCGATTTATCGCATTTCCACCGAACATTTGGGCTTACGAAAGGTGTGTGCACGGTTTGTTCCGCACAAATTGACTGACGACCAAAAATTGCTCTCATCGATCGACGCTTGTGACCGATTATTTGACCAAAAATCACATTTTAACCATTAACCACTCCCCGTATTCACCTGATATGGCACCGTGCGACTTCTTCCTTTTCGGAAAAATGCATTTGCCCATGAAAGGAAAGCGTTATGCAGACGTAGAGGCTATACAATAGGCTATCGTCTGACATGCTTTTGGACCCTGCAAAAAGCTGAATTGAAGCAGAAGGAGACTATTTTGAATAAAATAAATTGATTTTGCCGAAAAAGCCATTTGTTCTGTTTTTTTAAAGTCCTGTTTACTTTGAACCCACCTTTGTATGTTATTATTTCCTTTTAATTTTTTTTTTTTTTTTATCACTGTCTACGATTTCATGCATGGTGTATGACTATTTTTTCTTAACTAGTCAAATATATTTGAGTTCATTTATAATTTTGCCTATATAAATTTTAGGAATATTTCAAGTCCTCCCGTCACTCTCGCTAATCTGGCCGTATTATTGACAAGTTTGAAAACCAGTTTAACGTGCGAAACTGGATTTAATAGGCTATTTAAAAACTAGTTTTGAGAAGTTTGGTATTATTCACTGTAGTTTTGGGGAATAAAACTCGGATTATGAAACTAGTTTCAGTGAAAAACTAGTTTGCGTCAAACCAGAAAAAGCTGGCTTTGGCGTCGATAAACTAGTTTTGCCTCTGAATCACATTATTGATTTGAAGAAATGGCACGTCGAGCAGCAATCTGTATGAAATGGGAATGGCCAACTTTTAGCGGATGAGGACGATAACACCAATTTCCAACTCTGACGAAGAATATGAAGCCGTTCGCCCTCGTCGACCATATTAATATTCACGAGCCTATTCAATGCAGTAGTTGATGAATGGACGATGTGGCCTTCATCAGCGATTCCGAATGAAAAGACCACTTTTCGTCACGTGGTAGCATTGGTGGAACCGAACATGGTAACGGAGCCAGGGAGGTAAGTGTCTTTATTTGGGTGCTCGCTATTAAGTACAAATAATTCGTGTTTCAATAGATGCCGTTCTCTCACCACTGAGCAGAGAGTTTTGATTCTGCTGCGCTTTCTGGCGGCTGGCACCTTTGAGCAGAATGCTGCAGATTAAGTGCGTGTGTCTCAGCCAACTGTCAGTCTGAATTTGCCAATTGTGTGCGATGCGTTGCTCAATCATTTTCTTACCGAATTTATTCGATGCCACAGACATCGTCGGAGCGACAAGCGGTAGCACTCTGCATTTCATTCTTCGTTGGTTTTCCGCGGACTATCGAGCAATAGACTGCACCTACATCAAAATATTATCGCCAGGAGGTTTGCAGGTTAATATTGATAACAGTGTTGATTATCTCTTCGCTTCACACGGAAACAAATTATTATATATATATTACTTTTTTTTCAGGCCGAACGTTCCGCAACAGAAAAGGGTACTTTTTCTCTCAATGTTCAAAACGGTTTCTTCTGCCGATTTGAAGATTTTGATATTGTTGAAAGATGGCTGGTGCAAGCCATGATCAAACCCATTTTTTCTGCCTCCCAAATTTGAAAATGCGTTTCGATACAGGTTATTTCTGGCCAATACGTCATGGTCGGCGATTCCGGTTACGCTTTAACACATCGTATTTGGCTCACACCATACACCATTAGTCATCCAGGATTGGGCCATTAACCTAACCCAATCAAGCGTGTTTACTCAAGCTCTCCTCTGATACGCACCTCGGGAACGTAGTGCAGCGTATGTACGGCGCGTATTGAAACGTCGCTTTCTGTACTTCGGCACGGATTAAACGTATCATTACCCACGGCTGGAAAATCCACTATTGCCGCAGCAATTTTGCATAATATATGCATTGAAGAAGGTGAAGTATATGTGGACGAAGAGGTAGGAAATGAAAACGTAGAAGAGTCAGCCAAAGAACAATTAACAGAAGAAGAATTATTGCCGGGTGTTAACCAATTGGCAAGGGACGAAGTGTCCTAACATTTCCGCATAGAAGCTGAGCGACACCAACATCGAAATTTAAATTAAAAATTATTGCTTTGCGAAACATTATTTTAAGTTTATTATAAAATAACATCTAAACCGAAATAAATACAATATTCAGTTATTCGAATATATGTAATTTTTAGTCTGTGTGTTTTCGCTTGCACTAACTGTGTTTAATGATTCTGCTACTCTGACCGGCGTCATATTTTAAACCATCAATCGGCATCGGTACCATAACATTTTGAGTGCTTAAACTCGTGCAAAAAGCAATAGAACCTCTTTTTGAATGGAAAAAGCGGGTTTCTTTGGTGGTGAATCATCGTGGGCACGTCGATCGTAAGTTCAAGTTTGTGTAACTGAGCACTTCTGATCTCGTTCCAACTGCCGGTCCGTCTCCTTTTCGCGCAACTCTTTGTATTTTGGCCATTTCCATTATCATAGTATCATACTTCATCACCGCTGCGTGTTTTTTCGTCTTTTCGACGTTCGGCATTTGCACTGTAGAAACTGTACCGATGTTGCGTTTACTGGTTCGGCGTTGTGTTTGTGTGGGAAAGTACTGTGATCGCCTGGGGATAGGGAGTCTCGCTGATTGATGCTCCATTGACTGATAAATTAGATGGAGGCACGAATTCGGTTTCAGAATTCACAAAACTTCGCTCATTGACCAATTCTAATTCGACTCGAACTGTTTTGCAATGAATCTTCGGGATCCTTTTACTCGCAAATCGGTCTAATGGTCGGTGACTGCGTGCGTCCTCAAACAGATAAGCATTTCCAGGTCCGTCAATCTGACCAGTGACCGGTTGCGCTTCAATAGAAAATGTCCAACGCCTCAGAGTCCGGAGCCGAATCCAGGGCAGACCAGTGACGGAAATCCTCAAAATATTACACAATTCCGAAAAATGGACCTGTAATTTCGAATGGCGTTTTTCTTTGCTCAAAGTGCTTAAGTCACTTCCTGTCGCTAAGATATTGTAGTGTTCAAGCGCATTTCGTTCTTCCGCAAAATGCATTTCGATGATAAATTTATATCGGCCGACCAATGCTTTTTATCTCGTGGTGGATGGAAATAAGTGATGAGAACAAAAGAAAGATTTCAATCATAAAATTTTCCCACCCATGAAATGCATGAGTTAAAAAATCTATGATGGTCGCCCACTGAGCATCTTTTTTAGCGATTGTTGATTTATTGGTCTCCTTTGATAATATGCCACTTCGACCATGTGGAAACAGAGAGAGACACTCAACGTTTCCCCATTTCGCCTTGGCCTTAATCTTTCACCTTTGCTGCGAATACCATCAGACGACGCGGAAGTTATTTTTTCGAAATGGTTTTAGAATGGCAGCTGCATATTTTTATCAACACTTTAGTCGTTGAAAATAGAACTAAAACAAAATAAATAAAATTCTAAATCAATACTACTGCAAGCAATATTTTATTCAAACCAAACTCTACGAAAAAATATACAAAACAATATTTTGTTTCCAAGCAATGAAATTATAAAGCAAAGTCCTTTCGCACTCAAAATGTAAACGCTGACTGGGCGAAGCTACTGTGTTTTGATGCACAAACTAGTTTTGACAACAAACCAGCCATGCGCTGGGTTTGAAAACTGAAACTAGTTTTATTTTCAGACGTGAATAATGCCACCTTTTTTTTAAAACTAGCTTTGGAACGATTTTCAGATTTTTTCCACCAGAACTAGTTTTCAATGAAAACTAGTTTTCAGTCCATTATTTTATCGAAAGTGAATTAACACGTATTGTCTTAGTTCTTTTTTCCAGTGGCATACACACATGAAGAAAAGTAGATGAGCTTTATGAGGCGTTTTCAGCAACTTCATCTTAATCACTTTGACTGTTATAGAAAACAATCCTTTATACAAATAAAGTTATAACGCTCTCTTTTGATCGTTCCCAGGGAGATGTCACGATCATGCTAGTATACTCTTTGCCCCTACTCCGTCGTCGGTATAGATAGAGGTAGTATATTCCTTCCCTACTAACATCTCTTTCCTCTCATTCACATCTACCGATAAAACAGTTAGCAACTATTCTGTGAAATAGTTTGAGTTTTAAATCTTAAAAATTGATATTCGTTTCTTTTATTTAATAAAGCTGTTTGACTCAAAATGTCTAAAAACGAATATATTTTATTCATTTTGAAACAAGTTACAAATAAAAATATTAAAATCCTCTTCTTTGCTTTCACTATGATTGAAAATTTCGAACATTTTGGAAACTTTCTGAACAACTTAACCTTTTTTCAGTTTTGGTAATAACTTTTTAGTCCACTTCCCCTTTGACTCGAACAGAAACTATTATTAGTACGGGAGATGACTTACAATTTAAAAATATTATAACTCTACTAAAATGCTGAAATAGTCGTCTATTTATCATCTGACTTGTCTACGAGTAAACATAACAAAATACGTTTTAGCTACGAACTGACTCTCCTAAATTTGCCAAGTAAATCACTTTCTACATTACTATCTATGTAGAAGTTGAGCAAAGTAAACAACAAAAGCATAAACTCACGAAAGCGGAACTAAATTGCAGAACTTGACTACAATTGCTGTCAAAAGATGGTTAGGAGATGAGATAAGTAAGAAACGTGAGGAAATCGTTTATTTTCCTCCTTAATCTTCAATAGAATTTTTGATAGAAGACAAATTAAATATAAAAGAATATTGTTTGTACCAGTGGATAGAATAAATAATGAAACCGAAGGCTTTAAAAATAATAAGGTGTATCAAATAATTGGAAAATATTTATTAACTTTTAATGTGTCAAAGGCAAAACCATTTTATATATATTTGCATAAATTTCAATTCTCATGAATGTGGTTATCATCATTGATTTGTCACTAATTATTGGCTAAGGTACGTTATTTAAGGGCTGTGAACAAATGACTACCTGTAGACGTTCTTCAACAAAGAACGTTAGGCTGAGTTATCAAATTTTTATAGTTGCCTTAAAATATTGCAACAATTTTACTGCAATAAATAATTGTCTCTTTAATTCCACCCTAAGTATGAAACACAAACACCTAAGTAAAACTTTCCTCTATTTGCCTTCTTTTGTCATTGTTCGTGAGGTTCATAAATTTTCGTACTATATCTATTATAGGTATTCTCATTCGGACTGCGCCAAATCTAAAATGATTCATGATGGCTGCCGCTAATAATGGTGTAGAATGCACGAAAAAATAGATAAAACGATATCATTTAGTCAAACTAACAAATGAAAAAATAAGTCAGTATCGGCAAAATATTGTATTGCAAGTAGAATAATTAACGGAGATGTAAAAACAAGTAAGGGAAGGGGCTAAGTTCGGGTGTCACCGAACATTTTATGCTCTCGCATGATAAAGTGATAATCGAGATTTCATTATCCGTCATTTACATATTTTTCAAATACCGTATTTGTGTAAAGTTTTATTCCGCTATCATCATTGGTTCCTAATGTACTATATATGTATGTATTATACAGAGAAGGCATCAGATGGAATTCAAAATAGCTTTATATTGGAAGAAGGCGTGGTTGTGAACCGATTTCACCCATATTTCGTACACGTCATCGGGGTGTTAAGAAAATATTATATACCGAATTTCATTGAAATCGGTCTAGTAGCTCCTGAGATATGGTTCTTGGTCCATAAGTGGGCGGCGCCACGCCCATTTTCAATTTTTAAAAAAAGCCTGGGTGCAGCTTCCTTCTGCCACTTCTTCCGTAAAATTTACTGTTTCTGACGTTTTTTGTTAGTCGGTTATCGCACTTTTAGTGATTTTGAACATAACCTTTGTATGGGAGGTGGGAGTGGTTATTATCCGATTTCTTCCGTTTTTGAACTGTACATGGAAATACCTGAAGCAAACGACTCTGTAGACTTTGGTTGACATAGCTATAGTAGTTTCCGAGATAAGTGCAAAAAACTTAGTAGGGGGCGGGGCCACGCCCACTCTTCCAAAACAATCGCGTCCAAATATGCCCCTCCATAATGCGATCCTTTGTGCCAAATTTCACTTTAATATCTTTATTTATGGCTTAGTTATGACACTTTATAGGTTTTCGGTTTCCGCCATTTTGTGGGCGTGGCAGTTGGCCGATTTTGCCCATCTTCGAACTTAACCTTCTTATGGAGCCAAGAAATACGTGTACCAAGTTTCATCATGATATATCAATTTTACCAAGTTACAGCTTGCACGGACGGACGGACAGACGGACGGACGGATGACGGACGGACGGACGGACAGACGGGATTTGACAGACGGACGGACAGACAGACATCCGGATTTCGACTCTACTCGTCACCCTGATCACTTTGGTATACATAACCCTATATCTGGACTCTTTTAGTTTTTAGGACTTACAAACAACCGTTATGTGAACAAAACTATAATACCTCGTTAGCAACACATTGTTGGTGAGAGCATAAAAACGGTGTCGGTCTGTATGTTTAAGTGATATACTCTCAGTAGATAAAAAATTGCCACAATGAAAACCATGTGCACGAACACCATTTGCCACCCACGAGAGAAGGCTGATATTGCAGATGGGCGAAAGCACTTTGAAAATTTACAAAGGGCCGTAAGGAGGTCAATAACTAAGATATTAGACAGGATAAAACTACCAAAAAGAGGGAACATATTTAAATAGCTGCGCATTGCATTCACAACCGAAATGCCGCTTAAGGGCTTCTTAAAATTCTGTGTAAAATTTTACATTATATATATAAGGAATGAATATATAATAGTTTAGTAGTAAAGAAGATGGGTAAGTTATTTGAAAGGAATTACCAGATACATATGTATACTCGTTAGGAAGATATTCGGCATTTGAACCAATTTATGACGCATTTGTCCTGGTGAGGATTATGCCGTTTCAAT